>NW_024884744.1:956305-1017197 GCF_019232065.1 Centrocercus urophasianus | reverse complement strand
AGTTGAGCCATGTAACTTCTAATCAGTTCTCCAACTTAAGTCCGTTACTCAGTTACAAACAGAAATCTATGGTGTGTGTTCAGCATAAAAAAGCGAGTGGAAAATTTGAACTTACCCATTCTGCCTCTCAACCTGGCTGAAGAAACTCTGTGGTTGAGATTTCCCAAACGTGGTTTTATTAAAACCTTAAGTTGTATCTGGCTTTTCTTCATTGAAAAAATATATCTGTACATCCTTCTTTAATTACCGAGTACCTGAAGGTTACAAATTCTTTTTTGCTTTACATCTGTTTTTCACAGCACAAGCATGAAGTGCTAAGAGAAAAGTAAAAATCAATGAAGTCGGTCGAAGGTAAGAAAATGCAAGATTATTCTTGCTTGTAAAGGAGATCGACTGTGCTTTTAGATTTCACTGCGGATTGGTAGCAATGGTGGCACACCTGGAAGGAGCCGGCACTGAGCAGCAAGCTGCTGAATGATTCTAATGACCCGACAGTAACTCAGGACTTCTGTACAGAGCACTTATCAAACCATGCAGTCCAGGTGATTCATGCATTGCATTATGATCTGTAGTCCTTCTTGCTGTAGGGCTTATTTCCCAGTATGTTATCTATTTCATTTACAATATGTGATGTCATCTTTGGAAGAACCTAGGGGTAGAAGAAAACTGACATTTAATTCAGTTTCCACTGAAGATAGCCATGGATTGTTTCCAAATCTACATCTGGATTTTATCAAATAATGTTTCCTCTGTTGTTTTTCTTTCTTCATGCATGTGTGACATACTTAAGCATTTATTTGATACCTTTCTCCCTCAAAGAAATGACTTTGCCCTGTGAGACAATCACAGAAACCATTGTCCTGAACTCCATATGCACTCAACTGCAGCAGAAACAAAGCTGGTGGCAGGAATGCCCTTATCTGTGAAAAGCAACAGAGAGTAATTAAGGGCCAAGGCAATGACATAGGCCTGTGCTTTTCTTAGTAGCACTGAAGATCTGGTGTGGAATATAGCATCGTGTGTGTTGACATCAGTTCACTTGCTTAAGTGAGCCTGCAGACAAAGAGCGAAGCAACACGTTGAAGTGCTGAACATGGATGCAACCACTGCAGATGGTTGTAAGTCACAGTGAGGTGCCCTAGGTTTGCCTAATTGAGGTGTGCAACTGGGGCTGAAGCAACATACCACGGGTTGGGATTCAGTTAGGAAAATGAGGGCAGTGTTGTCAATGTGGATGTAACGCAGCGGGCGCTGGGCAGGAGCTGCCCCACCTTTGGCACTTGCCTGTATGGCTCCGAGGTTCTCGATCAGCTGCTCTGGATTGGAAGATCCTAGAAGGACAGAGCTCACCCCCTCGTTCCTCAGACACCACGCTGCAAACAAAGGCACGGAACGGTCAGGAACAAAGGGCTCCCATCACTGTGCTGCTGCCCATCCAGTATTTGTCAGAGCTTCTCTCTTCATTTGAAGAAGAGCACTATTATTTTTGGAAGCCGTCATTTTCCAGATCACTTCTGAGTCATTTCTAATCCCATTAAGCAGGATGGTTATGCATCATGTCGATATCTCCCTTTTCCATTTTTAAATGTGCTGTCTCTCATTCATCGGATTGTTCTTGTTCCCACTAAATAAGGGCTGGGAATGCCTGCTTTGCTGCATCTGCATCATTTGTCATTTTATGGTTTGGTCTTCTTCCTGATCTGGCTCCTCTCTCAGCTAAATAATTCAGGAATACTTGATCCAAAGTAAACATGCCCCTAATATTTTCCCTCATCAGCCCTTTCCTGGTTGCCTTGTCCTTTTCTGATTGCTAAATAACACTACTGCTTGCTCAAAAAAAAAAAGTATTTTTGACTGAGGAGAACAGAGCAGTTGTTCCTCAAAGGCAAAAGATGGCATTTTCATATAATAAAATAATAGAATTATAGATAGAACTATGGAATGGCTTGGGTTGGAAGGGACCCCAGGGATCAGAAAGTTCCAGCCCCCTGCCACGGCAGGGCCTTCAACCTCCATATCCTACACTGGTCTTGGTTCCTTCTGTTACTGCATCCCTAGAAATGTGTTACCCTTCCTGAATTACTGCTGCAGTTCACATCATCAGTCTCTCCACATTCCTGCCATTTTGTTCCATAATTCCTCATGTCATTCCTCATTCCTCATTCAAGTGTTATAATTGAAAAACATATCTACAGATACATCTGAAGAGAAAGCTGCCCTCTGTCCTGTTTGAAAGGCAACACAGCTTTTTCAGTTTCTATTTACGTCAGCATTGCTGACTCCAAAGCAAACACCTGGAGCTCAGAGTACCTGCAGCCTCCCAGGTTTGAGTAGGAGTTCATCTGCGCTCCTCTTTCAGCCCCAATGAAGGCACTGAATCTTCAGCTCAGAGTATTTCCCTTCTTACCAGCAAGATGGGAGCTAAGTGTGCATTTCTGACAAAGAGCAAAGAGCAAAGGCATTCAGGTGCTAATGACAGCGCCCCTGCCCCCCTTACCGACTGCTAGCTGAGGTAGTGTGCAGCCAAGGCGCTCTGCAATGGGCGAGAGATCCTTCAGCTTCGTCTGCTGCTTCCTTCCCTCCTCGCTTATGATTTTTTCTTTCAGCCACTGGTAGCACTGGAGGGGAATTACACTGCAGTCAGATGTTGACTTTAACCTTCCCGAGCTGAAAGGTTGGTGCGAATAGAAACATCTCTGAAAATCCCCATGATGCAGTGATATGCAGGGCTGGGCAGGATGTCCCCTCCTGCTGCCTGCTGTTGTAGTGCTATGCCTTTATGAGCTTCACCTGAAGTTCTGACTCTGAAGTGTCACATTTGGACCACTGGACCCAATGGCAATTGGAAAATGGTGAAATATTGGTCAGCTTGACACGCCTCCTTCCTCCCCCCAGAAAAGTGAGAGGATATCTGACCTTGTCCAAGGTTTACCAGTGCCTTTCAAGATTAGAAAGCTAATGAGAAGGAGCTGAGATTTCAGTTTGTATTCAGACTTGACATTTGATTCTCTTTCATTCCCACCAATGTAATTCAGGTCCCTCTGGGAAATGCTGCCTTCTGAGCTAGCTTGCAGTAAATTGCCCAGACTTTGTCTTGAAATGTAGCCTTCGTGTTGAAAATAAATTACAAATGCTATGAAATACCCCAATTGAAAATCATATCCCTTTGTAAGCAAATCAGTGCAGGCTGCATCTTTCTTTTCAGCTCATTCCCTGAAGCCCTTCAGCAGTGAGGATGGATTCCTGCTGCTGTTTGCCTGCCCTCAGCACTGCAACGCATCCCCTTTTCCCAGACCAACAAATACCTTCAGGGCAGCCCTTGAGCTTTCGGGGACGCCGTTGCCGTATTTCCCTGAGATGATCCCGCAGGCGAGGGGAGACCACGTCATGGCACCCACCCCTGCAGAGAGTGGACAGAGAGCCATGGAACCAGGAGACCTCTGGGTTGTAACAGAACCCGTGCACTCAGCCCAGAGAGCAGCGACTGCTGCCTGTTGGTAAGGCACTGCCAGGGCTCCTCAGCCCCTTGGAGGGCACTGGGAGCATCGTCCTGGCAGATGCAGCCACACTTCCTCCTTTCCTCACACAGGGTGCCCTGGGTGCTCACACAAAGCCCTGCATGAGCCCTGTTTAGATAGGTCGGTGCCCACTGGTCCCTGAAGGCAAAATGCAGACATGGCAATTAACACCTCTTGCTATCAGAGATGCAGCAAGCCAGGCTTTCTGCTAGGCCATGGACTGGGCTCCTGGCTCTTGCACTCTGCCTGTGCAGCGGTGGGGAAGGATGGGAAATCACTCTTCCCCCCCAGAGACTCTGGTGTGGCCCTCCCTTATTCCTCTCTCTAAATAAAATAGACAAAGTGCTCAGCAGCAGATTTACCTATTTTGTGGTACAGTTCTGGCAGCTGAACCTCCACTTTCTCCCTTTGGAAGAGGTGGTACTCAGCCTGCTCGCACACGGGCGGTATCATGTTGAACTGCCGGGCCACAGAGTAGGCTTCCTGGGGAGAGACCACGAAGGGAGCACATCATTCATGTGCAGGGAGACACACACGGCCTGCAGAGCAGCCCTGGGGGCTGGAAATGTGCATCCTGGTGCCAGCTTATGGCTTTGCTTTACCATGATCTCCATAGCACTCCAGCGTGACGTTCCCCAGTACATGGCCATGCCCTGGTTGATGACATGTGTCATTGCTCGGACGATTTCTGAGGGAAAAAGACAAACATAAGAGAACTCTGTGTCAACTCCATGCTGCTCCTGCATGCCAGAGTGCTACCATCACATCTGGGGGCTGCCAGAACAGTGTGGCACTGCAGGACCCAACCACCATCTCCGGATGTGGACTTGGGGCCGGTCCCACAGCTGCAGGTGCTGCAGCCAGAGCAGCTCCAGCCCATGGCAGCAAGGAGCAAAGCTTGGTGGGTCACTGCACCATGCAGCAAAGGGGAGGGAAAGCACAAATAGGCTTATCTCACAGCTTTAAGGAACTTTTACCAGCTGGTTGTTGTCTAAGTATCATCCCACAGTAATATTCCTCCTAAAATTTATCACTAGAGGGCAGTAGGGCCGAAAAATAAACCAAAAGACAAAAAAAAAAAAAAAAAAAAAAAAAAAAAGAATCATTTTGTATTTTGTTCACTACGAGCATATATTAGCACCTGCTTCTTTGCACTACGGCCATTGAGATGCTGCTGAGAAATGAAGCAACTGGAGAACACAGCGGCTTCTGCTGGGTGCCTTGCTCTGCATGCAGCTTCAACCTGCTGACATCCACTTTGGGAGGACCTCCTGCCCCTTCCTGCTCCCCAGGGTTCTTCTGCTCCTGCCTCTCCTGAGCAGACACTCCTGGTGATCAGGGCCATGAGCATGGGCTCACAGTGGGTGGGAGCCAGCCCGGTCAGCAAGGGTGGGCCTGGCATGCAGGGCTCCTCCAGATCTATTTGCTGCTTTGTTTTCATGAGGCTCCACCAACTTGAAAATCAATTTCTTCCCTCTGGGATGGTTCCAAAAGTAAGAGGAGCAGATAGCAGATGCACGGGGAAGAAGAGATCCCACACAAGGATGCAGGATGAGCCTTCCTCCCACCCCACGTACATCTTCCTCCTTTGGCACAATGCACTCGCACCTCCTCCACTTCCCCCCTTCCTGCCAAGCCACGGCTGGATGGGTTCTTGTTGAGTAATCCAATCCTCCCAGCAACAAAACAGCACTGAAAAATGGCCCTGAAAAATATTTACCCTCATGGATGATGTGAGCCACGAACAGTGCATCACTCAGACTGACAAAAATACACTGAGCGGATCTGGGAAGCAGAAGAAAACAGTCCTTAGTCACTGGTACGGGTAACGCACGAGGCAGCCCGCGCTCAGCAGCACTGCCAGATTGCAGAGTGCCCTTTCCTGGGAGAGCTGTGAGAGGCAGCCTGGGCAGTGCTGCACTTCCCAGCCCGCTCAGCACTGCTGTGGCTCAGTCTGTCTGTCTGTCTGTCTGTGTGCAAAGCACTTGCTGGGGCTGGGGCTGCTGAAACGATGCTGGCCATCACTGCTTTGAGATTGAGAGAAGCTGCCTTTTATACCATGAGAGTTCTCATCCTATTTATGGGGGAAAAAAACAGCTTGGCAGAGAGTCGCTTACAGTGCCAATCTGGAGGTTATTGTGAGATTTCTCCTGCAGGCAGCGACAAGCAGCTAAACACAGCAAAGTCTCCATTTATAACCCTTGGAGGACTCTAAAAGTGACAGTGTGCCTCTTCCATGGCTCTCTGTACCCAAAAGGCAGAACTCTGAATGGCAGCACTGATCTTTCCCCTGGTGAAGAGCAGCTCTCAGGTGCCAGATATGATTCTCCCATTTTGTGCTGTCCCCCACATCTGCCTTTTTCTCCATTCCTGGGCCATCCTGGTTGGGGCAGGCACAGCCCACCGAGCGCAGTCACAGCCCAAGCACCCACGCACTGGGGTGAAGGTGTGGGGTGAAGCTGTGGGGTTTCCACAGAGCAAGCCTGTTATGGGGATTCCTCCCTCCCCCCACAGCACCTGCTTCTCACTGCTGTTGGTTTTCTATTTCTGCCATACCATCATTTTGGAATTTTTAGGGGTGTTCCATCACACCTCTTACACACTTTGGCCCATGGTTGTTTGCGTTTCTCCCACCTCTGTTCCCTTCAAAAGAATGACAGCCAACCTAGGATATTTATAACGGCTCTTGTTTACCAGATCCTTCCCCCATGGGCACGCCTCTGGATGGTCTGAGGCAGCACCCATTTGGGCAGCTCACTGGATGGCAGAAATGTCATCGCTTCGAGGGGGAGTTCTCAGAAGAAAGTACATGAATGTTCCCAAACCCTGCGGCCAGGCAGTACCGACCCGAGCCAGCTCTGTGCCCTGATGTGGAGCACGGCACCCGGTGTGGGGCTGCCCACTGTGCTGCCTTCTGCTCAGCTGCACGCATTGCCCAGAGTGAGGGAAACATCTGCGACGCAGCCTGGGATTGCATCTCTGCAGGACTAATGTAGCGTGAGGGCACGGGGAGAGGAGCGCCGTCTGAGCAGACTGCAGATATCTCCTTTGATCAGAAAGGGGATATTTTCCGAGAGAAGCTTTTAATGCCCAGAACTGACAGCTCATCAGGAGAGAGAGAAGCACAGCAGCACCAGAGGGCTGAGCTTGTCTGCATTCCAGCCGAGTTACAGAACTGAAAGGCCCAGCCTGGCACTCAGTGGCAGTGCCCCGTGCCCTGAGCTCAGGCCAGGACAGTTTCCCCTTCCAACCTCACCTACTTGCATGCACAAGCATGGAAATAACATGACAATAATTTACAGCTCTTCCTCTAATTCCTCCAGTTGCATTTCATATCCCACAGCCTCACTGCCCACTCGAGTGAGTTTACCATGATTTGACACTGTCCATAACCAGCAACCACATCAAGGTGACCTACAGACAGCTCACCCTCAGGATGAGAGCTGCATCCCGTGGTGAGGATCCCAGCTGCACAGCACACAGAGGGAACTCCTGTCCTTCCCAAAGCATTCTGTGGCTTTGAGCCACACTTGTGGCTGCATTACCTTCAGCCACCCGCATCCCTGCAGCTGCACACAGGGGATGCAGCATGTGTTGCACACCCAGGACACGGCTTCCAGCAGATCTGGGAGCAGCTCTTTGCTCATAGGGAAAGCATGGCCACGTAAGGACACAGAGCATAGCTGGGTTTGTGCCTCATGAAGGTAGCTTAGCACTTAGTGCGTGTGCCAGATATTGCTGAACCGACAGATGGCCCAGCAGATGCTCTGGGATAGAAGTGGCTTAGTAGGTGAACCATAAAAAAAGCATGAAGTACATGGAAAGAATAAACACCGCGCCATTCATAATGCAGGCGTCCCTTTTCTCACCCCGCTGAAAACCTCACCAAGTCCCACAGTTTATACTCTGCTGCCAAGCCCCAGCCTGGGAGCACGGTGCAGAGCTGCTTAAACACCATCAGCATCAGAGCTCAGCTGTGCTGTGTGTGGGAAGGAGCACTCCCATTCCCCAGCACAGCACAGCCCCTCCAATGGCCATCGCCAAGCAGAGCGGGCACTGCTGCCTGCACCCAGCTATCTGCTGATGCTGCTCTGTGCAGTGAGTGCAGCCAGTAGGGAGCAAGCAGATGTGGGATACCAAGTGATGGCAAAGGCATGTTGAGGGGTTCCCTGACCCCCCCCCAGCTGGCTGCAGGGGGCCGGGTCAGCTGGCACAGTGGCTTCCTAAATGCAAACACACTCATTTCAACCTCATCTGTGTGGATCGGAGAGGAAAGTACAGGGAGGAATGTTAAAACCAGCATTGGGATTTAAAGGGAATGCCTATTTCCATTAAAGACTTACAAATTCATTTAAGTGTGTAAATATATAGGACTCCGGGATGTCATGAAAGAACCATTTCATATTTAAGCTGCCTCGCCTGAATATTTAATAAAGATTTGTTCTTCATTTCCTACCATTGGAGGCATAAGCCTGTAAGCCAGGATCAGTCGCAGGAAAACCTTCAATTACAGCTGCACTGACCTTCCATGGGGGTGTTGTTGTCCGGGCGGTTGGCAAAGACCACATCCACGTATTCCAGCTGCAGGCGCTGCAGGGAGGCCCTCAGCCCTGCGGGGCAAAGCAGAGAGCAATGCAGGGTCAGCAGCAACACAAGAGGTGCAATGCAAGAGAGAATCACAGCTGGAAAAGACTCCTCAAGTCCCCAAACCTGCAGTGGGCCCATGCAGCCCTCCCTCGCGGGCTCTGCGAGGAGCTGGTGGCAGTGGGTGCCAAAAGCCCACATACATGTGTGTGTGTGATGGGGAGATATCCTAACAGTTATTTTCTACGAATCTTCCCAGGAACAAAATGTTTTTTATGAATGTTCATGAAGAAGAAGCCAAAATAGAGCCGTCTGAAAAACATTTGCTGAAGTTAGAGATGCAAGAAATGGCTGTTTTCACCAAGTGTGTTGAAGAGAATAGCTAACATTGACCTTAACACTGTTTGGTACTTCTGTGAAATTCGTTCATCTGCTGCCAGTGCTCCTCCGTCCTTTTGCAAAGCAGTTTCTCACCGAGTGGCAGAGGGGTTTTGGGGTGGCCACGATCCCTCCTGCACCACCAGGCTGCCCACAGTCGGACACATCACTTACCCACAGAATGCTGCTCACAACGTTATCCAGTGCAGCCTTAGTGGCAAAGTCGTATGCTAATGTCACTGAGTTCTGCACATGCAACATGAGGAATGCTTTCTAGGGCAACGGCCCCACTCTACGGATGCCCCCCATTCAGCTCCGCTCGCCAAGAGTGCTGGTGGTGATGCTGATCCCTGGCACACCGTGAGAACCGGGCTGCTGTGGGGCAGTGCCAAAAGGCCATGAGAGGTGTGGGTACAGACCTCACAGCTCAGCATCACTGAGGGGTATTTACCCTTTGGCAGCACAGGGCAAGCAGCAGCAGGGCCCAATGCTGGGCACTGCTCTGTGGGGTTGGCTGATTCCCCACATGCATTCCCTGTGCGTGGGGATGGCACAGCCTCCCAGGCCGACGTGTTCTCACCATAATAAGCTCACAGTTCATGCTGCTGATCCTTAATATGACAGAAACGTGTCTTTTCATGGGCACTGCTCTATTTGTGCCCCACCTGCAAAACACTGCTGTGCAAGCACGGATCCAGCCTGCAGCAGCCCTGACCCCCAGTTCCATAGGCACACAATGCACTGCAGGATGGATGCAGAAGTGTGGGACTGTGCCCACTGTACCAGCAACCACCAGCAGCCCTATAGGGAGCCTGGCAGCAAACTCAGAGTTCTGGCACAGGAAAGTGCCTGAGGCACAGCACCCACCTTCAATGATGTGCTTCCTCGAGAGCCCTCTCTCTGTTTCAGCCCTGCAAGCACAAAGCATACAGTTAGGGGGCTGAGGTGCCAGCCAGCAGCAGGCAGAGATGAGGTCCCACGTCCCAGCCAGGCGCAGAGCAAAGGGTGGCAGCCCTCAGCCCCAAGGCAACAAGGCATCGCTGAACTTACTTTCCGCCCCAGTACAGCTTTGTTGTGATGACCAGACTGGAGCGCCTAGGAGCAGAACAGAAAAATTGTTGTTGTTAAATAAAATGATCCCAGAAGAGCCCAGGCAGGAGACCACTTGGCTCCGAGGCAGTGCCCTCCTCCCCAAAGGCACCACCACACTCACAGCATCCATGGGCAGCAGCACGGCTCGCAGTAAAGGAATGCTCCCTCAGGCATTAAAACCCCAGGAAAAATACATTTGCTGAATTAATCTAGAGACTCCAGTGTGATAGCAGATCAAATATTTATCATCATCAAACTATTTTGCTGCGAAATTGTATGAGTGTAACAATTTGCCAGGGTTTTGCTTGGCTTGACTTCTTTCTGCCACAGGATGTGGAACATTTCCCAGTGAGCATCCATCCCCCATAACAGGGGCACTGGTTTCAGTGAGAACACCACTGGGACTGCTCTTTGGTTGCAGGCGATGACACACAGGGGAGAGCCTTAAAGATTATGTAAATGCTCTTAAAATGACACCACATATGCTAATGTGCTTCATTTACATGAGGTATCATCTCCTACCAGGCGGCCGAGATGAAGGCCCATCACAGCTTTGCATTCTTAATACACAGCCTTATGTGCATGCGCAGACCTGCTGCACAGATAATCTGCCTCTGCTCTGTGTGCGGAAATGGAGATAAATGTGCAGAGATCAGGGACTCACGGAATGGTTTGGGTTGGAAGGGACCCCTAATGGCCATCAGCCCCACTCCCTGCAATGCAGGGATGCCCACAGCTCCAGCAGGTGCCCAGAGCCAGCTCCTAACCAAGCCTCCACCTGCCAGCAGCAGTGATGAGGAGCAGTTAGGAGGGCTGGCTGCTGATGGAGATGCCCAAAGCCCAGTGCTTCCCACAGCACCTCCTGAGCCCCACACCAACTCTAGCTGGCCAGTGCTCAGCATCTGTAAGGTCTTGGAGGTCTCCCCACTCCCATTGTCCCTGCTGCCCCAGTACGGTACCTCCAGCCCTTCTTCTTGAGGATGTTCCCCAAGATGACCTCAGCCCTGCAGAAGAGAGAAAATCCGTGTGAGATGCTCAGGGCAAGCAGATCTCCACATTGCAGCCAGCCCCAGCCCTGGGGTCCTGCACTGGACACTACGCCCCAAAATCTGGAGATGGACTTTTTCCCTTTTCTTAGCTCAGCAATGATACTGAAAGTGTGAGCTGTGCCGGAGCTGCTCCTTGCTCGCAGAGTTTTCAGAGCTGTCACCATCATGGACTATTCATCAGCACTGAGACAGGCATTGAGTTGTCATTTATTCAGGATGTTTCCCAGTAAGTGCTCGAGGCGGCACCAGTGATGCATTTCAGCGGGGTGCAGCGTTGGCCTTTTTTTAAAGTGTGCTCCAGAAATGACCAAGTTTCATAGGAGATTTCCTAAGCAAAATCATGCCCGGAGCCACAGGGAAGGAACTCAGTGCAGCTGGGACCCCTCGTGCCCAACCACCACCCAACCAGGACTCACTTGCCCGCCGCATACACCTCAGCTGTGTCGAAGAGGTTGACACCACTCTCGTAGGCGATGGTCATCAGCTGCTCGGCCACCTGCAGGATGGACGTGGGGCTGAGTGAGGCAGCGCTGCTGGATGGTGGGTCACCCTGTGCCATCACATGGACCTGAGTGGGGACTTGGAGCTGCACAGCCCCCCGGGGCTGATCCTGGGAGGAACTGAGGGAAAAGCCCTGCGCTTTCCAATGGGAAAGCAGCCAAGAATTTAACAAGGTTACAGAAATCGCTCTGCAGATCTATGAGGTTGAGTGCAGGAATACATTTGTCTTCTTGTTCTGAGCATTGCCTTTTTGCAGTGACTTATTCTAAACAAGGGGAGCCGGGAAGCTAAATTTGTCATTGAAACAACTCTTTTTGCTTGAGACCACAATACCCAGAATCAGGAATAAATGCAGCTCCGTGATGTGCAGCGATCAGAAATACCAGCAAAGGTCGAATCACTTACAAAGAAAGAAAAACGTTTGAAAGCAGAATGCTGGGCCTCTTGCCTGCTGCAGAAGTTATTTTGGGATTTCTGCTGTGGCACCACACGGAGGGCTGCTGGAGCCTTCTCCCTTGTTACGAGCAGCCCCGGTGCACCCAGCCAGCCGTGAGCCCCAGCCAGCGGGAGGGGAACACAAGCACCTTTCCTTTTGCTTCATCTTATTAGGGAAAAATAACAAAATAAATGGAAATAAAACCACCACCGTGAGACACCACGCTGCTGCTAGCGATGACTGCCGCTCATTACACGCAGTCTGCAAAAATAGAGTTTTCCAAATTCTCCTCCAGGAGCAGAACTGCTGCCAATGGTACAGCACGGAAATACCGCTCCACGCAGCAGAGGGAAGGTTGTTTCAAGGGGGGAGATGCTTTCATTAAAGCTGATCTTGGAAAATGTCAGATTCGTTAAGATATTTTGCGGCAGAAGCGTTTGCTTTGCATGCCAACGCTCTGCCATTTGCTGTCACCACGCCCCACTCCCGTGTGCTGGCCATGCTTTCATCTGTAAGCACTGCCCTTAGTTTTGCTTCGTGCGTGGTACTGAATGCAAAGATCACTTACCTCATCTGAGATTTGACCTCCAAAAGTCACCCACGTCCCTACAAAGACCAAAACAACCGGTTATCATGGGAAAGGCTCCTGCGCCAATGTCTGTGTGTTCAGACCCACCGGCAACAATTGGGAACAGAGAAATGTCCTGGAGATGCTGAAACACATCAGTGGGGCAGTGAGACTTCCCAAATCCCTGCTTCAGTGCTCACTGTAACACCAGCCCCAGGCAGGAAGAGCTCAGAGGTGCTGAAGCACTGAAACACGTGCAGAGTAACTCCCCCTGAGCTGGAGCCCAGCATTCACACTCACCCTTGGCCAAGAACTGCAGCAAAGGCCCCGCTCTGCCCACAGAGGTTTGCTTTTTCCCTCGCTAACAACCTTTCTACATACCAGCTTCCTTTGCATATATGCAAAGTTAATTCTGAAGATGTGTTCACAAGGAAACTCTGGATTTCCTGCAGAACCGCAGTACAGGAAAGGCCCTACCTTTCCAGTCTGTAAAAGCTGAGCACATTGCTGCTGCTGGAACAGAAAAGAGGCTTCTTTAAAGAGCACAGGTATTCCTGGCTCACATTGCATTGCCCCACCATGGGAAGCGAGCTGTTCCCTGCCAGGACCCACCGCCACCACCACGGCCCCAGCAGTGCAGGGGAGGGCCCTCCTCCTTCCTGCCACATTCATTGCATTTCAAAACCTTTGGAAAAAGTATTTTTCTTATCACGAAATGCTCTGGTGCCACATAATAACGATAAGAATGAAAATAGGCTTCATTTTATCATTAAGCTTCTTTGTGCAAGTGAAAAATCAGGCTAAGACTGATTTCCATGTTAAAGCTTCAGAAGAGTTATTTTTGTAAGAATACATTAAAATGCATCTTTACTGGAGGAAGAAAAAAAAAAAAAAAAAAAAGCATTGAGACTGTTTACCACAAAGTGATTCTTAAACACACGTGGAGGTGGTGAGCGACGGGCAGGAGGAGCCCCAGGTCAGCACGGGGCTGAGACACACAGACACCAGGGACAGACAGAAGGGATGGCAGCACGGCTGGGTTGGAAGGGTCCTGGGAGATCACCCAGCTCCAACCCTGCCGTGGGCTGGTTCCACCCACCAGCTCAGCGTCATGCATTGACTGATTAGAAATGAGCCTTCGGGTGCCTAAGCCACATGAGAACAACGAGCTCTTTCTCTCTTTAAATATAAATAGTAAATATATGCAGAACTGGGTACACCTTCACTCCATGTACCAGCCTTCCCCATGCTGTCCGTGGGGTGCGTGCTAAGGAGCTCAGGCTCACGATCATCATCCAAGTGTTGGGAATGACACTGGTCAGGAGCCCCGGAGGAATCATTGCCTTGGTGGCTGCAGGCCAAGCCAGCAGGCTGCTGAGTTCATGCTCAGCAAGACAACCCCCAGAGCATCAGGAAACTGCAATGCTCTGCTCGATGCAGGGCTGGAAGCAGCCTGAGGGACATAGTATGTGCAGGAGAAGGTGCCAGGCCAAGAGCAGGATAGCCAGATATGCCAAGAGCAGAAGGACAGCCACACGAGTGGCCAAAAGCATTGACAAGGGCACAGCTGGGAGACATGGGAGCTGCACAGGGCTGTGGTGCCGTGCCCAGAAAGGCTGCGGTTCCCAAAATTCCCTTCCAGAAAGCACAAGGCTCCTTTGGCATTTCCAGCAGCGGCTGAGGATGATTCACAGCCCAACAGGAGCAGCTCTGAAGGAAGAGATACAGCGGAAAAAAAATAATAAAGCATAACCCTTCCTTGTCCCCGCACCAAGCAGCTGCGTGCCCTTTGCCTGTCCCCATTAGCAGTGTGAGCACAGCCCCAGTGTCCTCAGCCCCACGGGGACACCAGCACAGCCACAGAGCGTTTCGGGGCCCTTGACCTTTTGTGATCCTTTCTCTATTGTGTAAAAGGGAGCACTGCCATGAGCGGAGATGTCTCGGAATTACAAGAACGCTGAGGCTATCAAGAGGAGGAGTGAAGAGCAAGCTTGAAGCTGGGGACACAGTAGGAACACAGAAGAATGCCAAGGACATTTCTCCCGTGTGGGGTGTGTAGTGGAGCACAGCTCCAAGGCACAGCAGCTCCTCAGCCGTGCTTGCCCCACATTGGAAAGCTGCTTCCCAGCCAGATACCTGAGTTCCAAGGGAGGAATTTCTACACCGAAGCAGGATTCAGCTCCGTTCCCATCACAACTCCCAGCCTGGCACATTGTGACTATTTCTGGGTTATTTGCTGAATGCAAAATTCACCGCTTGATAATTCCACTGCTGGCAGATGTGTCACCTTTCAGAAAAGCAGAGATCCTGGCTGGAAGACAGGGCTCAGCCTCCCCCGAGGACGGATCCCCGCCCTGCTGCAGTGAGGCAGTGCTGCACGAAGCTCCCGGCTGCCACATCAGTCCCTGCTCTGCTGATGTCCAGGTGCCTTCAGCTGTGGGCTCTGCAAAAGCTTTGCCACAAAGCAAAGCCACCAAGGTGTGAGGGAAAGGCCTGGTTCCTTTTTGCACCACAAGATGCTGGGTCTGCACCATGGGGGTGGCTCTGCTACATGGTGGTGGATGCTGCTCTGCAGCTGTGGGAACCTCTTGTATTGCAAGTCCTGGGCTTCTTCACGAGGAATTGGATTTTCTGAATTTGGATTTTTGGATTTGGGGTGGCTGCTTTCATCCTGCTGCTCCTTCCATCGCAGCTCCTTGCCTTGCTGGAGGCCGTCCCCGCGTTTGCTGAACACCAGCAGCCCATCTTCACAGGCTGACTTTGCTTTGAGTTAACCACCAGGAAACATGACCTTATTTCTTCCTGCATTCCAAATACGAACCTTCCACAGCCCATGCACTTGCCCAGGGCGGGACTCTCTGATATTCCCATTTGAAATTCTCACCTTGGGCTCACGGACACAATGCACAGATGTGCCCACGCAGTGAGATTTCAGATTTGTGAGGCAGATTGCTGAGCTGGCAGGAAGTTGGGTACAACTTCAATTGGATTTGCATGCTGCAGGGGCTTAGGGACACGAATGCATCTCCCAGGGAGCTGCGCAGGGAGGTCATAGAGCAGCTACCCAAGTGGGCAGTGGGGCAGACACTGACAGACATGAAGCGCGAGAGGACCGAGCTGTGCTCTGGAGGAGCTGTGCATTGCAGCAATAACTGCTGAACCCAGGGCTCCCTGCTCCCCAGCACACCCTGGGCTCCAGAGACTCAGGAACAGCATAAGAACACTACGGTGTCTCCAACCCATGGCCCAACCCCACACCTGCCCAGATGCCAGCACCCAATCCTGCAGCTGTGTTCCCAAGGGTGATCTATAGGGACATGGCCCCATGTGTCTGCAATTAAAGAAAAGCTCTGCAAGGCATTTTTCTGCCACCACTTCCTCTCACACAACAACATTTGCTCTTGGTGAAACTGCAAGTGTGAAAGAAAACTCTATACCAGCTCGTAAGTCCTTTAAAAGCCCAGCATCTATTTTGGTCAGAAGAGCTCTTCTTGCCGGAATAGAACTTATTTTTGTGACTTGCAATAGAGGGTGACTTGCATATCCCCCTCTATTTTAAACTCAACTCTCAAAACATTTTGAGAAAAAAAAACAAACGCATTTTAAAGCATTGCTCACGTTGGGTGATACAACTGCTGGCAAGGGAGCTGATGGGGCCAGGGACCCCACATCCCCTACCACACCACACCACTGCCCTCAGTGCCACGTCTCCACGTTTCTGAGCACCTCCAAGAATGGTGACCCCGCTGCTCCCTGGGCAGCTGTGCCAACGCCTGGCTGCTCTTTGGAGGAAAAATATTTCCTAGTATCCAACCCGATTCAGCACTTCTGGAATAAAGCCCTGTTCTTCCCTGTAGCACTTGAGGAGGAAAGGTTTGCCCAGAAGCCATGGGGCTCAGGCCATGCACTCACCCAGGCCGAGGCACGAAACACGTAGTCCAGACTTGCCAAGGTTCCTAGGAAAAAAGAAATAAAACAGCGTTAGACCCATGAAGGACACTGGTTGGGTAAAGCAACTGGAGAATGCTGCTTTTCGTAGAATGGTTGGAGTTGGAAGGGACCTCTAAACGCCCTCAGTCCCATCCCTGCAGTACAGGGGCACCCACAGCTCCATCAGGTGCTCTCAGCCCATCCCCTGACTGTGGCTGCTGGTCTGGATGCCCACCTCTCTGGGCAACCTGAGCCACTGCCTCAGCACCCTTATTGCAGAGCTTTTTCTTTATATCCAGTCTCAATCTGCCCCTTTTGGTTTGAAGCCGTGTGTAGGAAGGCTGATAGCAGCACTCACACCCCCAGCGCTGCTCCCTGTGTCAGAGCTCTCACCCAGCACAGCCGCAGGTTCCACCCCTACCTAACATAAAGCTGTAACACAGAAACCCTCTAATTACAGCCTCCTGCTTTAGCCTTCACATCACAGCCAGATCTGTGCAACTTCTTTGCCAGCCCAAGGTGTAACACGGGGCCGCCTCTGTAGTTCCACTGCAGAGCTCTGCAAACAATTACTGCACTTTGTTTCTGCTCTCCATGAATTATTTAGAGCCCAAAGAAAGGACAGGACAACCCTCCCACTCTCCCAAAAGCTGACTCAGTTGTGATCCCGCACCATTTGGGCGCTTTCACCTCCCCATGGCCCCCAGCTGACACGGGCCAAACCTGCTGCAGGGCACAGCTCCAAATTGGGGGCTGGCATTTAGACACTGGAGCAGCACCACCTGCCCCAGGCTCACAGCAGGCTTGAAGCTGGCACCGACCCCATTCCTTTTGCCCTTTTGCATGAGAACACCACTGGATCCCCATATAACAAATGGATGCAGACAGCACCAGCAGTGCCAACCTACACACAACAGCTGCCCATGCCCCCAGCAGGGCAGCACTGCCTCTGGCAGCTTACGGCAGCAGGGCTGTGGGTCACATCACCCCAACAGAGGTGGTGTTTCCAGTATGCATCTGTCATTGGAAACTGCTTTCTGCTGGTTGAGCTGCAGGTGGCTCCTCACAGAGCCCTCTCTGCTAATGGATCTGGGCAGTAACATCGTGTTTGGCTTCCCAAACGCTGTCCTTGCCATGTGCTTTGTGTGCACGTGGCCGGGGTGCTGGAAAAATTTATGTCTATTGGAAAGAGCCGATGCTGAAATTGCCAAATCCTTTTAGTGCAAATGGAACCCAGTGGCTGCTCAGCTTGCGAGAGGGCATCCAGCACACGGTGCACAAAGGAGGAATCTAGCTCTAATTGAATTCGCTTTATGTAGAAGCAGAGAAGGTCGCTCTGTGCATTCTCCATAAGGTTTGGCACCAAAAGAGTGAGGCACGCAGAGCTCAATGGGGCCAGCAGCCCACAGATGCCCCAGTGCCTCACAACCCCTCTTGTGGGCACGGCCCCTCCATTCATGTGCTCCAATTAGCAGGAAGGTTGCACACAGAGAGAGCAGAATCAACACCTGCCTGGGGCACCTCGCCTCCAGCACAGCCCTCACACTGCTCAGAAGCAGGTGGCCATTGATTTGGGGACCATTCCTGGGGCAGATAGATGCTTTGAGCAAACAAAAGCCTTCCAGAGCTGGCTGCTCTCAGCCCCTTAAAAGAAGCCATGTGTATACATGCACAAAATAAAGCAGAAAAAAATACATGTACATACCAACTTGCATCTTCCAAGTGTGCGCATATGTGCGGATACATTGGATGCAGATACATTATCTGCACGTGTTCATTTATGCACACACATACATGCACATATACCTGGAAACTGCAAAATCACCAAGTGAAATCAATGGTTTGTTTCCAAGTAACTGGAGGGTGGAAGCTGCAGCAGCGCCAGGCAGTGCCCAGCCCCATGGCTCCCAGCAGAACCCCCAGCACCGAGCATTGCTCTGTACAGAGCAGCAGAGCATCCCCAGCCAGCAGGAACTGCCCAAACTGCTCACATCACAGTGCTGTGCCCTGGGACATGGATAAGAAAAGCTCTTCCCTGCACATAGGACAGGGACTGAGTGCACAGCGTGGCACAGGTATGGCAATCCCATAACTGCTGCCCCGCAGTGTGAACGCGTGGCCTTGTGGCACTGTGAGAGCTGCTAGGCTTGCACTGATGCTGCTGAATCGCTCCTGTAGGGCATTGCACTTTGGGAGCCCACGCTGCAGGGGGAGATGCCATGAAACAGAGCACCTGCAGGGTCCGTGTGCCGAGCCCCAGCAGCTCAGGTCCATCCTTCGCTCATATGCTCACCTCTCCTTGCTGCTCCCACCTCTGCCATCCTGTCTCTGCACTGCGTGGGATCAGAGCACCATCATCAGGAGCTGAGATGCATTCCACACCACATCCCCGGTTACAAAAAACAAAGCCTAAAGCCAAGCAGCTTCAGTTTCAGAAAAAGCAAACAGAAACCTCTCCAAGAAGCCCACATGCCTGAACAGCACCTGCCCTGAGCCAGTCCCATGCCAGAGCTGAAGATGTTGGGGACCAGCATAAGGAGAGGGTGGGAAACAGCAGTCAGCTTGGACCCCGAGTGCCACAGCCCCAGGAGCAGAGGGACATCCATCACTGCACCTCAGTCCATGAGAGAGGACATTCCAGGCTGAAGTGTTTCTTCACCTTTTTCCCTCCTAAACTTCGCAAGATTTTTATCTGGGCAGAGTTGGAAAGATGCAATCTTGCAAGATATGGTCAGGTTTATGGAGCTTGCAGGAAAAAAAGCAAGGGTATTTTGTCACCATGTGGTCAGCAGGATTCTGCATCAGTGAGCACCTGGCACCTTGGAAAGTCTCTGCAGCCCTTTAAACACACGAAATTGTGCTCATCAAAGAGAATTTGGTTCCGGACCTGGCTGCGATGCTGAATAAGCAGAGCCTTTTATTTCCACAGAACTGGGGGAAAAAGTGTTTTGCTTGTTGGGCATTTTGCTGGGAGCAAATCTATGAGCAGAGCCATACAAATATTGGGTGGAAAGGTGCAACAGAGCTGAAGAACGTGCAGGAGGATTTTATGGTGTGGCTGCAGCCACAGTGGTATGTCCACAAGAAGGGCAACAACGGTGGCTTCCAAGCACAGGGATGGTGGGTTCAGTGATGGAAGTGGAAAAGAGGGGGAACAATGCATTGCACAGGAAATGCAGAACAGAGGATAACCAGAAGCATCTGAGAAAGACTGACTGTAAAAATTCAAGGAGAGGGGGAAAAAAAAAAAAGCTTATTTTCAGGAATCTCAGAACAAAGGCTGAAACCCATCCCCAGGGGATGCTTCTTTGTGATGTGGCACCGTAGGAAGATCAGATTATGTCTGAAATAAAAGTTAATTTTAGTTAAAAAGACAAAAAGGCTTAAAACCAAGATGAATATTTGGCAACGAGAAGTGAGACTAATCACAGTGCTTAGCAGCTCCCTGAGGCCATTTAACTTCTTCTCTGGAAGAGATCTGATGAGAACAACGTCCAGTGGCACCTCAGGCTGCCTGCAGCCCACAGGGACCCTGTGCACAGGAGGAGGGCATCCATGTGGGTTGTAAAGCTTTCCTCCAGTTCTGGGTTTGCTTTTTCACTCTTCCTTTACAACTTTCTCCTAATGAAGGTGCCTCTGTCAGCACCCACAGCCACTGCATCGGCCCAGGGCTGTCACCATCCATCCTGCAGCACAGGTGCACACACAGCAGCAGCAGTGCAAGGGGGAGCAAATAGCATGCAGTGCCTTAGGAAACCCAGAGCAAACCTCACGGCAGGGAAAAAAGAAAAGGGAGAAAGGAGCAGAAGGCTGCTGTGGGCAGCGATGGGTGCTGCAGCTCAGTGCTCTCCCTGCTCCCAGGGGCTGGGTTTGCCCCGGTGGCTCTCAGCATCCTTCCACAGCACTTAGCCTGAGTGCTTTATCTTCTCATTTCCACTCCATTACTCCTTCAAGAAGGTCCCCTCTCTGCAGTAGCTGCATGCAAGCTCCTTCCCCATCTCTGCTATAGACAGCTTGTTAAGTAACACCATATCATTTCTCGCTCAAAAAACGTCCTTCCCTGTGATGCCCTGTCCCAATTAACTCAGGGGTGCACAGGGCAGCCAATTATAAACCCTGCTCATTGAAGCTCCCCTCACCCAAGCTCACAAAAACCCTTTCAGGTGAAACCAGCCAGGTGTGAGGAGTGCTCAGCACGGCACAGCAACAAACCCACTCTGCACAGACCCCAGGCACAGCCCCTCTTTGTGCCCAAGGTCAGCCGATGCCTCCCCTGAGTGTCTCACGGTCGCTTTGAGTTTCATTATTTCCTCTAAAGAGTAAATGCTGACAGTGCACTCAGGGCTGAGCAGGACCAAAAGGAATACGCAATTTATTTCTGCTTTATGGTTGGGGTGAGGGCCACAGTGGGACCTAGAGTGCTCGGCCACATCCCAGGGACACTCAGAGCTGACAGCATCCTTAATTAAAGGGAAAGGGGAGAAAGCATACCCAAGAAGCAGCCCATGCCATATGGCAAGAGTGGTGCTTGTCTCCTGTGGCACAGGGCAGAAAGCAATTGTAATTAACTGCTTTTAATTAACTCTAGTGCAGGGGAATGCGTAGGAGAGCCCAATGATAGCTGCAGTGCTGGAGGCAGCAGTACTGCAGGGAGCATCCCTGCGCCAAGCATCACCACAACCTGCATCACTGCAATCCCAAGCCCTAAGCTCCCCAAGTCCCAGGCCCTCCTAGCCTCTCTGCCCCCCCATAGGAGGAAGCACTCACCCCAGCACCCTGCTGCAGACCTGACCTGCTGTTCTTCACGCCCCTGGTCCTGCCACAGCCCCCACACACCTCTCAGGCAGTACCTGATGCACACCCTGTGATTCCATATGGGGAGCATGGTCACACAGCCAAAACCTACAGCCCTCCTGGTAGTGATTTATGGCCTGTGCCTCCTCTGCTGCTTAATCAGCTAATTAGCTGACAGCTGCTGCCTGCTACAATGATAGGACGAAGCAATCAGGAACAAACACACCTGGTTATTCAGAAACATCTCAGTGCAGCCCCACAAACACCCCCTGCCATCCCAGCTGCTGCATGGTGCATCTTCAGAAGCTGCCCCCATTGCAGGTGTCCCAAACCAACCCGTGCAGGAGAGGCAGAAAAAGAGTCAGACTTTGAGTCACTAAGCAAGGGATGAGCTGCTCAGAGCCTGCAGCTTTGCTTGTCTCTGCTTGGCTGAGAGAACCTTGTTTAAGGCTTTGTGACCTCCAACAGTGCCATGGAAGCAGCAAGATGAAGGCATCCAACTTGTCTGTCTGCCCACCCATCTATCTACCTATCCACCCCTCCATATATCCAGCTATCCATCCATCTGTTCATCCACTGGTCCACCCATAGAATCACAGAATCATTAAGGTTGGACAAGACTACTAAGACCACCAAGTCCAATTGTCAGCCCATTGCCACCAATCCCTCTGAGCCACGTCCCATCTATCCATCCATCTCCCCATCCATCTCTCTATTCACCCATCCATTTCACTACCTATCTATCAGAAATGAGACAAACATGTTGTTTTTTAAGAAAGAAGTTTTAAATAAAATCTATGCAGTACCACACACACTGACTAAAGCATTTCAGACTCCACACCCACAGAAGAATAATCAGGCTCAGAAGAGCTCCAATAACGCTGTTCCTCCCTTTCCACCCCCAGTTTCCTTACTCTGTGTTGATGCCACTGCCCACAGCAGCTGGCCTTTACCAGTAACACCAGACCAAGGGGATGCATCCCACATGAGTTCTCATTCCCTGTGGCAGCTGGCCACAAGGACAAGGACTCCACATCCCCAGGGCTACTCTGGGCTCCTTTGGTACCCTAGCAGCCCACATCCCACCCTATAAGCAAAACTGGGAAAGAAGGAGTAGGCTTTCTTGTGGATCATCTGCAGGCAGTTTGGTTTATTGTTACCAAAATGCACAAAAATGTCACCATTCCTGAGGCTTGCAGGGGGAAAACAACGTTGCTTGGAAACATCCCCATTATTGCTTTGGAACAGCTTCTTTTTGAACAGAAAATGAATAAAATATGCAATTTGCTCCCTGCAAACAGGCTGCTTCACATAGCAGTGAGGCCCAGCAAAGCTCCTGGGCTGAGCTCCTGCAGGAGCCTGGCAGCAGGGCAGTGACCCACAACTTTCCCTCTGAGTGCAAGCAGGCGGGAGGGAGAAAGGTGGGTGCAGAACTCCCTGCTGCTGGCACTGCTCAGCCACCGCCCCCAGAGGCCCAGCACCCAGCAGACTTTGCTGTGCTGCTCTTGCTGTTCTGAGCTGGTGACAGACTGCACACTTTGCACTGCTGGAGCATGACAGTACACTGATGGGTTTGCATGTAAAGTTTGCAGTACAAGTGCTGGCCCAGATCATGCTGGCCGGCTGCTCGCAGCGTTCAGGGTGAAGCTGTGGCTCTGGGGCCCAGTGCAGTGCTGGAGCACGGAGCTGCTCCTCAAAGCACTCCTGAGCAGCACAGCCCCATTGCTCACAGCTCTCGCAGTAGTTGGCAGTGCAGGGCTGCAGGTGTTGGGGTGCAGCTGTGCCCTGTCCCCTGCTCTCTTCACACTTCCCAAACCATCCCCACCACACACGCAACCACAGGCATGGAGGCAGCTGTCTGAGCTGAAATTCCCTGCAGTTTTCTTGGCTGCATCCTTCAGAAAGTCGCCGATGACGCATTGAAATGCAGATCAGCGGAAGTGCATGGGCTGCAGCCAAGTGCAGGGTTTGCAGTGAGCGCCGCTGCTGTCCCACATGCACCGAAGTTCCCCGTGCTCAGCACTCAGCAGGGAGTGCAGTGCTGGCACCCAGCTTTGTTCCCTGCAGCGTGGGAAGCACTGCATGCACAGAGGTGGAGGCTCAGCTCTCCGAAAGCCCGCGGAGCTCTGCAGGGCCCCACAGTGAGCACTGCACAGGGCCATGCATCCTCTGAGCACTGAGCACTGCCCTGTCCCACTCTTGGTGAATGCCTCACAGCTCTATGCTGTAGCAATAGTCTGAAATAAAAGATATTCTATTCGAAATTCCAACTGGACTCTGCAGAAGTGGCCATGCTAGAACAATTCTTTTTAAATGCCTTAAACTGCGCACTTCACTGGCAATTAATTTAGCAGTGTATCTACATCACATCCTTTCTTTCACTCATTTAGGCATTAGATTAATGTTGTCATGCAGTGTTTAAATGGAAAAAAACCCAACACAGGAGCAGCCCGGCAGTGGATGTGGCATCCATCCATGCCGGCAGCCCAGATGCTTGCAGCCTGCTGCCCGGCAGCTCCCTGCCACCCACAGCCACACCGCATGGCACTGCCATCACACTGCATCTCACAGTTCCAGAGCTCATCGCCTCCCAGTGCCGCCCAGTGCCACTGTCCCATGGCACCAGTGCCAGCACCCCATGCCAGCACTCCTCTCACCCACAGTCACGTCCCATCCAACTGTGACAGTGGCAGACCCTGCACACAGCTCTGAGGCACAGCTGCCACCCACAGGCTCTGCTTCAAAGCTTCACCTCAAGCCCCTCTGTGCAGATGGAACCTGGAGGAGGAGAGGCGGCTCCTTTGGATCCATTAAATCTGCAGTCCTGAGGGCAAATGCATTGTGAATGTAAGGGCAAACCCTTCCTGCTCACTGGAGCGGTCTTACAGCAATAAAGTGAAGCTCAGGCTATGAGCCATAAAAAAAATCCCGGAGAGCTATTGAAATAATACGTAACCTTGTGGCAGAATAATTGGGCTATTGCCTGACAGTGCTTAAAGCTACCCATAACTGCAGCAAAAGCTATGAATTCCTGAACACACGAGGCAGCCATCTGCCTGACGTCCATAGCAGCAGGCAGGGACAGGGAGGACCTGAGCCCCAGGATACCACAAGCAGATCCTCGCTCACCACAGGGCACGGCAGCGGGGAGCTCACCCAACTCATGCACAGTGCACTTCCACTGCCTGGCATCTGCCCACAAAGCTTTGCCAATGCAGCGCTGGCATTCCTCACGCAATGCGTCTGTATGGGAAATCCATGCCTTGCTGACAGCGCTGCAAGGTTTCTTGTGGCCCACGGTGCGTGCAGGAGGAGTGGAGGAGGAAGCTTGAGGCTGTGGCATGAGGGGAGGGTGCAGCACTGTGCAGAGGGAACAATGGGACCACAATGGGGGTTTGTCCTCATTGCATGCACCAATTGTGTTTGCCACCAGAGGCTGATATGGGTGGGGAAGCAGGATGTTCTGGCACCCCATTTGTCACGGCTTCCCTGGCAGAGCATGGGACGTCTGGTGCATGGCTCTGCCCCGTGGCACAGAGCTGTGGGGGGCAGGGAGGTGGCAGCCCCACACCCATGGCAGCACCCACCTGTGCCTGTGCTTTGCTCCCAGTACAGCAGATTGCAGCCCTGCAGCCGCAACGCCCTCCAGGCAAAGAGGAAGAATGCTGCACCTCCAGACAGGACCCAACGCACCCAGCCAGACACCCCCCCCTCTTGCCCCATGGTGATGCAGCTGCCACAAGTAGTGACATGGGGAAGCCCCATCTGATGGTTCCATGGCACGGCTGCACGTGGGCTCATGGCACGTGGCAGCTTGCTTCCTGCAGCCGTGCACTGCTTGCTTTGTGCTGCTTTGATGCCTGGGTGATGCCACAATTAGACGTGAAGGAAACGAAGTGAGATGGAACAAATGAAACGTGAGCATGGAAATATCTGGATCCTAATATTTGCAGACATTCCTAAAAGAATGCCTTTATTCCAGTGAGCTTTGTATTTTATGTTCCAGTCTCATCTGGAGCAAAGCCAGAAATGAGCCATGCCACAAAAAGCCCCAGTGCCAGCTCTGCTCCCCACAGCCCCAACACTCTCCATCACCATCTCCCTGTACACAAACAGCAAGACACGGACCACTCTCAAAAACAGCCTGCCATCTGTGGCACCAGGCTCCCTGCAATGCTGTGCCCCATGGCAGTGCTCCATGGCAATGCCATAATGCCATACCCCGACGCAGTGCCCCATGGTGATGCTGTGCCCCATGGCAATGTCCTATGGCAATGACACAGATCCTCTCCAAGCACAGCATCCGCATGTTCCGTGCAGGTACTCAGCAGTGCTGGAGTGCTGTATTTTTAGCATAAAACAAAAGGCATCCTAAGCAGCACGTCACTTCAGGCAGCACACATTGTAAAGCTTGTCAGCAGTGACATAATGCAAGCAGAAAATGAACTGGGAAGGACTTCAGCCTGAAATACAAGGGAGCTGAGGACTTTACAGCATTACTACTGCAGCTGTTGGGGAAAGCCTTGGGCTTCTCCAGGCACGGAATTTCCCTTGGATTGAGGAACCAGAGATGAACACGAAACACCAGCTCTGTCACTGCTGGAAAGCCTCTTCCCTAACTAAAGGTTACCTCGATCCAGCAGCAGCACCAGGGCAGAGCCGGGAGCTTTGTGCAGCTCTTCCTCCCATTTCCCCCATGCTGCTTCTCTTGCGGGAGAAATCTCCCCTAGGTATGGAGAGATTTGGGAGCAGAACCAGGGATTAGTCACAAGGATAAAGCCTCAGCCCCATCACAGCTGCGATGCTATTCCTGCTGCAGTCCCCAGGCTGCCCGCAGCCGGGAGCCGGTGGAGCTGTGCCAGCTGCCAGCTGGAGGCAGAGCTCAGCCCTCACTGGAGAAACCTTCCCCAGAACTAAGCCCGGGATGAGTTATAGAGCCCCAGTACTGCACGGCAGCAGAAAGCACAGCCACCTCATGCGTTGGTCATTGTGGAAACCCCAGGAAATCAGCAGGAATAACTGCTGACAATCAGCACATGGTCCACGATACTAACGAGCAGAAGCTGTGACTTGGTGATGGGTTACATCTGTAGTGCTCCGTGCTTGTGCACACAGCAGTGCAGGGCAGCAGGCACGGCCCTGGGAAGTCACTGGGGCCAAACCCACAATGCACAGCAAACAGCAGTGAGCATCCCACCCGCCCTTGTCTGTGCACCCTGCTCTGTCTGTGCCACTCGCTGTGCTGCTATTGCCTCTTTGTAACAGCAGTGCTGCGTGGAGTGAGCCCCGTGCTGCACACACCTGGTGCCTAGCAGCAGCCCAGCACAGGGCACAGTGCCTGCCCCACGGCTGGAGCTGCACAGCCTGTGCCCCACGGGAGCTCCTCAGTTGGGATCTGTCCCCCAGCAGCTGATGAGGGGACATCCCAACCAAAAATAGCAATGTGACAAAGCTAGGAGAGCCCTCTTTTTTCAACCGAAGGTGTGGCAGAGAAGCCCATCAGCTGGAGCATCTCAGAACAAAGGAGCAGCCTTGTACTGGTTTTCCAGACTATGAGCAATCTGTGCAAAACATTCTATAGGAATGCTCGTGATTTCCTTCTGCGTCAGCCCTGCCCCGGCTGAAGTCTGATGGAGCTGCACCGAGGGCAGCTGCTCCCCTTTGCCCCGTGCACGCCGCAAATGAACTTTTCCTGTCCAGCCTCTAACGTGCTTTGCTAATTGATTCTGCTCATTAACATCAGCGTAAGTTATGTCAAGCACTTCATGGGAACCATCTTAACAGTGGTGCCATAAATTCACAAGTATCCCTTACAGCCTAAACGGTGTTCTTTGTGCAAAATCACAGGCACGCACGCTGGCAGAAGCCTTAGCACTTTGGTTATGCAGAGGTTTAAAGATCCCCTAAATCTCAGCAGCTCTCTCTTCTGACACCGGAGGCATCCGGAGAGGAAATCCTATAGAGCTGCAAAGCAAAGAACCATCACACACCGCAACCGAGCAACGGGCGCCGCGACCGTACCTATATTTCATGCCAGTTTGTTTGGCGGTGGATTCCTTGAGCGAGATGTGATGCTGGGGGGTGAAGGTCCCCAAGCTGCGGGCGATAATCGCCACGGTCCGGAATTTGGCCCTGGCTGCGTTCACCACGTTGGGCGCGGCGGCGTTCTGCTTGCTGATGAGCCGCTCTTCCCCATTGCGACTCTTCAGGTTGTGCTCCGTGCAGGCGATGGACACCTGCATCTCGCCCCGCGCCCCGGGGGGGCCGGTGCCTGGGACACGTCGCCGGGAAGAAGCCCCCAACCCAAGCTCGGCTCGCGGTCACACCTCCCCCGGCGACGGCCGCGGTGGGTCGGGGAGCGGCATCCGCCTTTAGTCGGGCGCTCGGGGGAACATGGAGCTGCCCCCGGTGCTCGCAGGCTTCGCCGCCGCCGCGTTACATCGGTGCGGGAGCGCCCCGAGCCCAGCCGGGCGCCCGGAGCCCCTCCAGAGCCGCTGCACCCCCGGGAGAGGAGCTGCCTTTTGTACGGACACAAAGGCGCCGGTGGAAGAAGCAAAGGGGAGAGCAGCGCTCGGAGCGGCTTGACGTTGAAAATGGGCTAATCATGGGGAAAAAAAGGAAGAAAAAAAAAAAAAAGAAGAGGGGGAGGGCGAGAACAAGCGCTGTGTTCTGGAGTGCCGCTGGGTTAACTCCTTCCTGCCCCACGCTCCCCGCACGGCCGCAGCGAACATCCTCCGCTTCAGCTTCGGCAGGGGGCTGGGGGCGGACCTGTGGGTGTGGGGAGTGGAGGATGGGGTGCAGGGGTGGCTTTGGGGAGAGCGTCTAAAAGCTGGGCTAACTGAGCTCATAGCCTGGGAGTCACCATCTCAGACACAACGTTTGGCGTCAGGTTACTGCAAGATCATCAATAAATGAATGCTACCCATCTCAAATTAACATTGCTATGCATCCAATGGGTGTGGAACTGAGGGTCACTGACACAGCTGCCCGCACTATGCTGTGCAGAGGGACCCCAAGGAGAGAATCATACAATCACAGACTCGTTAAGATTGGAAAAGACCTCCAAGATCATTGAATGCCTTAGGCTGGAAGGAAGCTTAAAGATCATCAAATGCCAACCCCTGGCTGTGGGAAGGGCTGCCTAGCACTAGGTCAGGCTGCCCAGGGCTAGGGTTAGGATCCCCAAGCTCGACCACCCCACCATCACCACTGCCAGCATCCCTCAGATCCACATCTCCATTGTTCTGAACCCCTCCAGGGAAGTTGAGCTCACTACTCCCTGGGCAGCTGTGGCAGTGCCTGACTGCTCTTCCACAGAATAAATTTCACTTAATATCCAACATGAATCTCTCCTGGCATGGCATGAGGCCATCAGCCCTCCTCCTGTCACTGTTACCTGGGAGCAGAGGCTGACCGCCCTCACCACAACCTCCTCTCAGGGAGTTGGAAAGCCATAATGCGTTCCCTCCACCTCCTCTTCCCCATGCTGAGCCGTCCCATTCCCTCAGCCACTCTCTCTAGTGCATGTGCTCCAGGCCCCTCCCAGCTCAGTGTCTTTCTTGCAGTGACACAGGCTGCAGTGCCATTGGCATTCTTGGCCACCTAGGCACACTGCTGGCTCATGTCAACCAGCATCCCCAGATCCTTTTCCACAGCACAGTTTTCCAGCCACTCAGCCCCAAAAGCAACAACTCCTGGTGAGACTGTTCTTGCACTTAAAATGTGGGATACCTCTTTTGGTGTAAAGTCACCAGCTTTAGTTTTAAAAAACCTCAAAGCAGTGCCCTCTTCCCCCTGTAGCTCCACACAGACATGAAGTGTTGCACGTTAACCAAGAAAATGGAAATGTTATGCTGTTATGCTTTTAATCGTTATGCAAACACACTGAGCAGCCTAACACAGCTTTTAAAGCACAACCCAAATGTATTTTGGGCCTGAGGTGGGCTCTCAGGATGGCTGCTGTAAGAGCTCAGCTGGCTGCTGGCTGCAGGAACCCAGAGCTGTGCAGACCCAATCCAGGTCACCGATAACAATGCCACCTCAGCTGCTTTAAGCGCTTTAGCCGAAACCCTTCACTGCCAGGAGAAGGCAGTGACATGGAGGAGACCGGCCCCACCAATGGCACATGAGCCCCTCGGCAAAGTTTCTCTGCTCATAGCCTCTTCAACAAGACAGGAAGTTATTCCCAGTTTAGCTATATTTTATTGAAGTTGTGCCTGCGTATCTATCATATGGGAGGGGAGAACAACTCCTCGCTCGTTATCACCCTGCGCTGCAGGCACCGAGCTTCCATTTCACAGCCCGGGTGATCAGTGTGCCACAGCTCAGTGCTGCACAGCTGCATAGCTCTGTGTGACATTACAGGGGAAATCGGAGCTGCTTTTCTGCTCGCTCCCAAGCAGCCTTTTTTTTTCCCCCTCTGCTTTCCCCCGGTTCCCCCAGCTCTGCTTGGATAGCTCCTGCACTGCGCACAGCGCCTGGGCAGCTCCAGAGCAGCTTTGGAGAACTGCTCGGCCGCAGCAATGCTCTGCATAGAGGCAGAGCCAGCATCCAGCCTTCCTACTCGGCACAGAGCAGCCCTTAAGCTCCTCACGCTGCTCTGCTCTGTGACCATCGCCGCTGCTACATTTGCAGCTTTCCTTCTGCTGCTGGCAGGGAAAAGGCATCCGGTGAGCTCGGCTGCCCAGCGCCACAGGGCTTCTGCAGCATGCAGGCTGCAGATCAGGCAGCACCACTGAGAAGAAAGCAGCAAACAACAGAGAGGAGGAACCTGGCAGGGATTAACCTCAGAAAGCTCTGCAGGACAGACGTTCCCCCACCACTGCCATATAGGCACAGTCCTGTCCCAAGGCACAGCTGCGGGAGCTGCAGAGCCCACCCAACCTGTGCCCCATCCCGGTGCCAGCTGGGGCTCACTGCAGACCCCGCTGCCTCCGTGGAGCCATCCCCACACACCACTCAAACCTCAGCATCGGGGCTGCAGCAGGTAATGTGCCCTGAGCCCAGCAGGACACCCGTGGTGAATCCTCACCGCACATCCCAACATAAATTGTGCCTCAGAAGCTTTGGCTATGAACGCAGTGTGTGCAGTTCTGCTCTATCTCAGTGCAGAAAACAACCAGGCTTCCTGCTGGGCTGCCTGCTGATGGAGAAGCTCCATTACACCTCCCTTCATCACTCCTGTGCAAGCATGGCGAGGTAGCAGGACAGCAGTGGGAATTGGGCTGACCCTGCAGGGATGTACCACAGCAAAGGCAACACCAAGGAGGGGAGATGACAAATGTTGTGTCACAGGGAATAGCCCAAGCTTGAGTTATCATTCCCCTGCGGCGGGAACAAGCAATAAACATATCAAAACTATCATGAAAATAGAGTATTTGGGGTTATTCTAATCAGATCAGAGCAGGATGCTAGCAGGATGCCCAGCTGTGTAAGTTCACCCTATAGAACAGACTTTAAGTATCACGGAAGGGGAACAGCTGCCCGTTCTCAACCCTCTCCCAGCCTGGGCCCAGCCCAATGCTGACTGCAGCACCACTCCATCCAAGGGCAGGTCAGGGTTTCCCCCATTATGAGCCCAGAGGATGCTTGCACCCCTCAATCTCAGTGCTGTTGTAGCGTGCAACAACACAGGCAGGGTGAGGAAGGGAGCACGAGGCCAGCAGCGTGCACCAAGCAGTGTGCACCGAGCAACGTGCACTGAGCCAACACTTCTCTGTTATGCCACACACTGCACCGCGCAGACAACGCAGTCTTCCCAAGGTTCCTTGCATAGTGATTAATACATTTATTCCAAATGCAGCTCAGCCCAAGCTGTGTATTTCCAACTCGTCTCTGCTTATTGAATAGTAAATTTAGGCAATTACGTACATTATTCTGCTATCCATACACGTCAAACACCGCCCGACTGCAGTTTGTAGCAGCTCATTTCTCTAAATAAAGTTCTGTAAAGAAATATGTTCTAAGAGGTGAGGCTTGGATGCTGAAAGCAGCTCCCTGCATGGCAGCGGGTGGGGGGCAGCCCAGAGCACGGTGCCCAGCACCAGCCCACAGGGCATCCCCTGCAGGAGCCGCAGCACTGCTGGAGCTGCACCCTTCACGTTCCACCTGTGGCAATTTTGCTTAAACCAATAACGTATAGTAAGCACTGCTAAAATATGTCCTTCCCAAAGAGAGATTTTTCCCAGCTTTCATGCTTCTCCTGCCATCCCACGAAGCAGGCTGAGGCACTTTGCCCCACAGCCCTTGTGCTGCCTGACAGAGACGGAGCACTGCAACTGAGAGAAAGCACTCCCAAAGTACCGGGGGCATCTGCTGTGGTCAGCGCATGGAACTGGTGCAGCAGCGGGGTGATTGGCACTCCTACCTCCCCCCCCCCTGCCATGAAGGTCCTTTGGGAAGAATATTTCCTTTTTCTTGCAGAGCATCCTACAAAGGTACTTCACATTTTTGGACCCTGAACTGAGGACAGCCCTCGAGGTGCTGCAGTGTCACCCACAAGGAGTGCAGGGCTCCCCTGCAGAGGACAGTGCCTGCACGGCTGCAGCTACCCAGGTCTATCCAGAATGGGGATGGAGCCAAGCGACAATGAAACCAGCACAGAAAATTCAGCAGAGCTTATCAGGAGACAGCAGGCACCAGAGCTGCAGGAGGGAACCAAATCCCCTTTGCAGCCTTTGGCCCAAGCACCAGCACCACAGCACAGGGAGAAACAAGGAATAAAAAGTGCATTTTCACGGGGTGCAGAGCATCCCTGCTCAGCTCCATCACTGCTGCCTTCCCCCAGCATGCGGACCCTGCAGCCATCTGCTGATGCCTGTAGGTTTAGGAGCGATGCTTTTTGTCACGGACATTTTGCTTGGCATCCTATTCCCCATCACATCTTCTCCTCATATCTCCCCGGGACATCACACACCCTGCTCAGGAATCCAGGGCTGATCATTCACTGATAATGATCGGAGGCTCACAGACTGGAATCGATTATGAGGAAACATCCCTGTGTGCAAAGTGGGTCACAGAGCTGCATTCTGGGGGCTGGAAAGGGGCATTTAAAACACACTGGGAGCTCTGCAAACAATCCCACTCTGCCAGCGCCACGGCACAGTGCTGGAGATGCTGCGTGCTCTGAGAGCAGAAGCAGGTGAGCAAATGGCTTTGCTACCGATGATGGGAACAGATGTGCTTGCTGAGGGGAGCTCAGAGGCTTCAGAGTAGATTACTTCACAGGAAACTATGTGTGCACACGTGTGCAAGAGCATGGGTGTGCATTTGGCAACTTGCTGGGAACAGGAGATCCCTGCCCTGCTGTGCTGGGAGGAGGCCCCACACCATGCACACCGTGGGTCCCCTGACCACCGAGCTGCACACAGCTGCTCTTTGCCCACCTCCATCCATTCATGCGGAAAGCTGTACAAAAATAACGTGAACCATAAGCAGCAAGAGGAAAGAGAAATCATTTGGAAAACGGCTGGGCATGGGAATACCTGCCTTGCACTAGAGAGCCATAGTTCAGAAGGAGAAATCACTTAACAGAAAGGACAGCTGGCAGTGAACAAAGGGCACAGCTGGGCACGGGCACAGCCATCGGTCTGCACCAGGATGGGGAAGATGTCAGTGCTGTGAGGTACATCCAGTGAGCACAACATAGCTGTGCTCTGAAGCCAGCAGCAGCCATGCTCCATCTGAGAGCAGTGCTGCTATTGCCTGAGAGCAATGCTGCTGGTGCCAGCAACAAAGCCATGAGATGCACTGCTGCTCTGCCTGTTGTTCTGTAACAGGCTGAACTAAGCTGCGTTTGCTGAAGCAATGAAAGGGAAAGGAACTAATCACCCTATAAACAAACCGGCTTATGAGCATTTAGGCAGCGTTTCTTATTAACAGTTCTTTTGTTTATCACAATTAATTAAGTAGCTCTTCATTAAAAAGTTTTTCTTTTTTCTTTTTTTTTTTTTTTAATCATGCTGTCTTTAGATCAGACCTACAGATACGGGACAAAACTCTGGGAGGTGACTGAGCCATGCTGGGAAAGAGAAGCGTTTACACAACGGGCCTTGGCCCAAAGTGGGACAGAAATCTTTAGAAAATAGGCATCAGAAGACCCACGTAACAACAAGAACCACCACAGCATACGCCAGAGGTTCTACATGGTCCTGCAGAGCATTCCTTCTGCTGGGGCTGGGCTGTGTGAAGTGCAACATATCGTGGCTGCTTCTGTCAGCCGTGAAAAATGCATGGACTCAGGAGAACGGATTTGCTGGAATCCATCATCTTCAGCAGAAATTAACTGTATTGCAGTGCTTTATTCCATCTCGTTAAAGGCTGAAGATGGATGAAGAGCAGCCCATAAGCCAAGCTGCCAAGGTGCACACAGGGTGACAGAGCCGGAGCTGAGAGCAGAACCCCAGGCATGGGGCAGCTCAGGCTGCTCAGGACCCCGTCCAGCCCAGCCCGAGCACCCGCAGGGATTAAAGCCACCCCCATGCACTTTCCATTCCTCAAGGCCGTGCAAACTTCTTGCAGCATTCAAACAGCAGAGAACGGCCACTACAGCATCTCCTGGGTCTCAGCAACCCGCCCGCAGAGGCTCAAGGACGCAGGCAGCCCCTGCCCACAGCTCGGCCAGCCCCAGCACGCGGACTCTGCCCATACCTGTACACCATCCCCGCCTGCGCCTGGACGCTCTCGTGCAGTGACAGCCCGTGGAGGTGGAGGAACCTCTCCAGCTGCCTCCGCTCGCTGGCCCCACTCGCTCTCCCTGCCCCAGCTGTAGGATGGTCTCTGGGGGCCACGCTCGGCTTTTTGCCCCGCAGCGGTGCTTCGCTGGCTTTCTGCAGGGCCGGCTTGTGGGTTGGGATGTCAGCACAGGAAGGCTTGTACAAGTGCATGGCCCCACACCGTGCAGCAGCACTTGCCTTTGTGTTGTTGTAAGGGGAGCACTCCAACTCAAGTGGGCTCCGGCTGGGAGCGCAGTGCTGCCAATAACGGGAGAGCACTCCGAGGGGCGAGGGCTGCCAGTGGGAACGGAGTGCCGACCCTGTTTCCCAGGTCTTATATTTAGAGAATGGGAAATATTTGTTTGGGATTCCACCCAAGGCCAACAAACGTCAAAAAGAATATTCTCACAGGGTTTATTTGAGGCCTTGGCTGGAGAGATGAGTGCTGCAAGCGTCTCCTACATGGCTCCTTCAAACCTGATGGGCTCACCTACCTTGATGTAAAATGTCACAACCCAGGTTAAGTGCTCTGTAACTTCCACTGCTACGTTTCAAAGGCCCAAAAGGATGCTGTGTATAAGCAGATGCAGGGGAACAAGGCAGCCAAAGCCCCACAGAGACAAATAACCCAAGCAGACAGGGGAAATACTGAGCCTGTATTGAGTGCTGCATTATCCTCTGACCCAACACACAGGCTTTAAGGCTGGGATCTGAGTTCCCAGAGCCTGCAGCTGTTTCTCTTAAGTGCATGCAGTACAGAAACATCCTGCATCCCCAGGGGGAAGGGAGAAACAGTGCAAGGCTTGGGGGCACCAGCAGAGCTTCCAGGTCAGAGCAGACCTAGCAATGCCTTGGTCAGGGAAGCTGCTCAGGATGCAGCACAGGATGCAGCACAGGATGCAGGTTTCCTGGGCTCTTACATTTTAAACACTCAGCCCACCTCCTGGCTCTCCTCTCAATCCCAAATACATCTGAAATATCAGTTAAATAATCAAGTGATGGATATATCATGCACTCAGCTAATCCTTAAAGCTTTCAAAGCAGATAAACAAGGGCTGAGCTAAAAAAGAAAACATATTTTAAAAGATTATAATTCAATGTCACAGACAGGAGTTGTGCATGGAAATGTGGGTTACCCGTCCTCCCCTCCCCACACCACAATGCCAGGGCATGTAGGAATCCATCCTTCCACCCCGTCCAAGCTCCTATATCAAACCTGTCAGTTTTACCTCCTGTTGGATCCATCTATAAAGCAAGATGAACCAAAGGCAAAGAAATATTCCCACAAGCCACCCTGCTGTTTTCAGACATCACATTTTCTCTGGTTTAGGGCCGCAGAGGCCAGCACAACTCAGTATCATGAGGAATTCACCTTTCCCAGAAGCTATCCCCATGCCTGTGACCTTATGGTGCCACAGAGCAGCCACCACCACTTGGTCTCAGCTTGCAGAGTTGTTTGGGTTTCCTTTGCAAGCGGTTTGATAGCTTCACGCTGAATTGCTGCTTTCTCCACCTCTCGTGGTTATATACCACTTTCCTTTTGTGTTCCCCTGTTACCCACACCATCTCACACACCTGCTTCCGAGCCCCACTCAGATGCAACCACAGCCACCTGGAAACAGCAGCTACCAGAAAAGTGCCCAAATTATCACAGGTGGGTTTGGACGAGGAACTTGGGAGCTGGGAAAGGAGGCTGTGAAAAGGTCAGCAATTTCAGTTCACCACAATCCAGGGATAACAAGCCCCCAACAGTTGGAAATGTCAGAATCCCGGAGCCAAGACCCTTCTATTCTTATCATAGTTGACACAAGCGTTGCTATGGCTATAGCAGCCGTTATCAGTATCGCCACGGCCGCGGCTATCGCTGCGATGTTGGTGCGGCTATCGCTGCCGTGGGCTCCCATCGCAGCTGCTATCAGCAGCACGGCTGTCGCGCCGCGAGCTGCCCTACCTGTGCGGCATGCCGGTGGTGTAGGCGACGGTGTGCTCGTGTGAGAGCTCACAGCCACGCAGGTACCAGCTCATCTCCAGCTCCCGCAGCAGTGCCAGGCGCCGTGCCCGCTGCTGCGCCGCCAGCTTTGCCCGCGCCTCCTTGGTGCCCTCAGCACTGCCACGCGAGGCTCGCTCCCTGCTGCCCAGGGACAGCACCGACTGCTTCCTCAGCTTCAGCGCTTCCTCCGCGCTCTTGTTGCCCACGGTTCCCGTGCGTGCCGCCAGCATTGCTGCGTCCGACCCTGAGCGCAGTTGCTGCCCTCAAATCATTTAAACTGATTTGCGGCACGCACCGTCCTCCCTCTATAACCCTCTGCCAGCTCAGAGCCGTAATTAGATACGTGGCCGCAGAGCTTAACCCGAAAGGGGAGCTGCGACCTCTGCGTGGAAACATCTGTATGGCGTCCTGCAGGGGCTGAAAGGCACACCGTTGTGCCCATGGGCTGCACGGCACAGTGTGGTCCTCGCCCCAAAGCGGCCTCCAGCTGTGCGGCCGTGGCTGCCCTGCAGAGGAGAGCAAAACTGGGGCTCTCACCAATTGATTTGTTTGTGGAGGGAGTGGTGCTTGAAGAAGATCTGCTCAGGAAGGGATGCTCGAGCTGAACATGCTTTCTTCTGCCTCGAAATAAAGGGTCATGGAACAAACCACACCGGGCATGCAGGAGCACGACCAGCCCTGTGTTTGGGGAAAGAGGGAGGACAAAAGCACTCTAAGGGCACTTAGGATGTTAAATACGTTGCAGTTCTACAGTGCTATCCCACGTCAGTACATTTTATAGCATTTCCCAAAAAGGGAGAAGCTTCCAGCAGCTCCAGGAGCCTCTAAGCCAGCCCCGAGCCACTCAGGCAGTACACACTCCTTGCACAGATGTCTTCCAGGCTTCATACAATTGTTTGAGTTCTTCCACCTGGGAGCTGCCTACCAAAATCCAGCTTTGCTCAGGGGGGTGGGTGCCCCACCCCTGCAGACAGCCATGGTTAGGCCGTGGGGCTCTGAGCACCTGACGGAGCTGTGGGTGTCCCTGTGCATGGCAGGGGGCTGGACTGATGGGCACCAGAAGTCCTTCCAACACAAACCATTCTGTGGTTCTATAATAGATTCTATGAAAAGCAAAACGAAGTTCTGAAATATTTGCATAAACACAGTGAGCTCAACCAGCTTTTTGTGTTTACCACTCACCCAACCACAGCACCATGCAGCTGTTCCCAAACAAAGGCCCTGAGCAGGGATCAGTCAGCACAGAGGTAACCACATTAAAGCACCTGCTCGCTATTTGTTCCTCCCTAACGGAGCATTGTTTGTCTCACAGCAGACCTGTGACAGTGCACATCCCACCACGTGCCACGGGTCGGTAATGCCACCGGAGCTGCCCACTCGCCCTATAAAACATGCAGCAGGATCGCTTGCCTGCAAGCCAAGCCGCTCAGCTGCCATTAAACATTGATGGGCACTGGGAGCTGAGCTGGGTGAGCCCCCCGTGCCAGCATCACGCAGTCACTCTGACACAGGTTAACACTGCTGGTGCTGCGTGCCCAGCGCTGAGCTGCACGGCTGTGAGCCTGGCATGGGCAGCAGTGCAGCAAGGTCCAGGCAGTCATTGGTGAAGCAAGCGGTCCCATGCTGGGGTGCAGGATGGCCAGTAGGAACAAGCAGTGTGCTGCTAGTCTGAAAGCAGAACATTCCCCTAACACTCCTTGTCCACCTGACAGGTGCACAGCAGTAATTTTTAAGAGCTGTGAGGGCTGGAAATGACCTCCAAGACCCCCAACCCATCCTCAGCTCACCCCCCTGCCCACGTCCCTCAGTGCTGCGTCCCTGCAGCTCTGGAGCACCTCCTGGGACAGTGACTGCAGCGTTCCCCGGGCAGCTGTGCCACTGCATCACTGCTCTTTCAGAGAATATTATTTTCCTAACACCCAACCTGCATTTTCCTCTGGCTCAGACACCACTTTACTCATCCCTAGTACTTTTCAGATGTAAATAAGAGAATCATTTCTAACAGACTCCAATAGATGCTTTCTGCTCAGAAGAGCATTAGGTTTCCATGGTGAATTAATGCACTCCACACAGTTTGCATTTAGAAGTGTTTTCCTTTTCGTTTTGCTTTTTGTATCTCTCGAACCATTCTGTGCCAGCCTGGGCTGCTCAGCCCCACCTGCACGTCCCCTCACAAGAGATCTCTTCTGCCCCATTCCAAAACACAGGAATGCAAATTCTGATCTACCAATTCTCTAGCAGTTACAGCAAAATTTGCTTTAAGTTCACCCACTTAAGACTCTCTTAAAATGAATCCCTGCATTTCAGACCCCAAGCTACGTTCACCACCAGCACTGCCCCAAATTGTCCAGCTAGGTGCACATCCCCAGGACCTCCCTGCATACAGGGATATCCTAAGCAGGACACATGGGCAGCACTTACTGCAAGGTCCTGCCTAGAGGTTTTTAGCAGAAAAACTCAAGCCTTGCACAGGCACAGGTTGAGCTGGAAAATATCTGTAAGTGATAGCTAAGCAACATATAGATTTCATCCCATAGGAGCCAAGTAATTTTCAAATGCAGGGTCCAATTAGCAAAAGCCTAAGTGATAGCCTTTAGGCTAACAGCAATCTCTCTTCACCCTGTCCTCTACCTAAGGTAATTAGAACCCCATCAGGGAAAGATTCATCAGGTGCTTAATTGGTTGAGTGCCTCCCCTGTGCAACCAGCAGCAGTTCAGCAGGCCCTGCGCCCAGCCCAGGAGCACAGCATCCCCAGCCCAGGTTGCACCCAGCTCTCTGGAGAACAAGGCAGATGTGTCAGAGAATTCCTGTTTGTGCTGCCCATTGCAGGCCCAGAAAGAGCTGCATGGCCATGTTGGAGTCTTAATACTACACTGGAGGTACATCTTTCAGGTTGGATATTAGAAAATATTCCTTATCTAAGGACAAGCTGGGCACTGGCACAGGCACTGGTGGGGTGACAGTCCCTGGTGGCACTCAAAGATGTGGGCAGCGAGCAGGCGGGGGTGGGGAACTGTTCTTTCCAGCCTCAATGCTTCTGTGGTTAGCACAGGCTGTCACACGTGGGCCAAAGGCAGTGCAATTAGTGCAATTAGAAGCAGCAGAGGCTAATGGGTGCTGTTGTTCATCACCCACCTGGCATGGCTGCACACTGCACACATCCAGCACTGACGCTCCTCTCTCAGCGAGTCCGTCTGCTGCAATTAACCTGATGAGGAAGCAGCTCCCTGCAGTCTTTTATCTTCTCGTGGAATTTTTAGCAGTCAGCCCAGAGCCAAACATCGCACCCGAGCACAAAGAAATGCAGGTGATGTTAATTAATGCCTTTTTCACCTGGCAGTCCTCAAGCGGGATCACTGAGCACCAGGAGCAGCCAGCAATTAAGGAATGCATCACCAGAATGGGGACAGCCCCGAAAGCAAAGGGCCAAGTGACTGAACGGCCTGCATCACATTCAAATTGGCCACAAAACGCAGCTTGGCCCAACGGGCTGCAATGCAGCAGCAGCCGAGGGGTGGCAGCTCCCAGAGCCCCCCAGCAGCAGCAGGCACAGCCCAGCAGTGCTCCCACCAGGACTGTGGGTGCTGGAGCACAGCTCGGCCATCTGGCACAGATACAAGCAGCACACATGCACACTCCTGCAAAGAAGGGCAGCTCTGCACAGCCTCAGACTGCACTGCTCTATTTCCACAATTGCCTTTTTCTTTGTAGAGCAGGAACCTACACACAGCCTCGAATCCCACGCATCTCAGGAATGAGTTACCTCTATCCCAGCACCAACACAAGCAGGAGGCAGCAGCACAGAGCCTCGTGGGGATGCAGAAGGGACAGCCATGGACACCACCTCACCCACACACAGGGCTGCAGCCCAGAAGGGATGGGCCCCGAGCAGCCCTAGGAAACACATCACACCGGTGTTCAAACATAACATTTTTATTTGTGGATAAAAATTAAGGCTCACAGTACTTTATCATTTCACAAGCAGAAAAAATGTTAAAAATTGAGAATGGTGGGGAATGCCCCCAATACAAATTCCTCTAACTGCTGACATGTTTTACTGAAGACTTGAGGTGAACAACTGTACAGGGCAGCTACAGATATTAGATTGTAAACTATGTGCTAAATGTAGGATTTTAAGAAAGTGAACAGAGTATTTACGTTCCTCTCCACTTCTGACTGTCCTATACACACAGAACTGCTGGGATAACACCACTGACCTTCCTAAGAACAACCCACTCCTACAATGCATGGCACAGGTGTCAACAGGGGAAGATAGCGAAAGATCACAAACTTCGTTTCCGTAAGACCTTTCGATTATAGTGCAATAGTTTATGCCTAGACATTTCAATATTCACCTTTCTGGTTTAAAAAACAAAGAGAAACAAGAAAGAAGATTTCTAAAAGAGCACAGGAATTGCTGCCAAGCTCCATTTCACAGACCAACATGATGAGAAGATGTTTAAAGTGGATGCCCAACTTCAGCATACACACAGTGTGCAGGAACACCTTACACCTCCAGTGCAGATGGAAGATGGAAGCACTTCCCAGTCCACAGCACGCAGCAAACACAAGATTCCCATCCTGGTGTGCTGGGGACACATCACGAGGCACCAACACACCAGTCCTGATGCACATCGTGGCCGTTGTCACCCACACCTCACCAGCTGCTTTGTAACCACACTGCAGTTTGTTTCCAGGAGACCAGCTAGAAGTGTCTCACTCAAAACTGGGGAGGTTTGGGATATGAGAAATGCTCAATATTCCCTACTTTTTAGTGATTCCTTCTGTTTTGTCTATTTGCTGTCAAGGTAACTGACAACGTAGCAGTGGCAGCAAGAGCAAGCCTACTAATAACAAGCAACTGCTACAGCATTCAGAGGCTGAAGTACTTCTGCAGCACACCAGGGAGATTTTATTGTCATCTCACCATTTACCTAAGAGATACCAACGCAACAATGAAAACTATCCTCAGGTCTTTCAGACTAAAAATTGAAGTGTACTCTAAGGCTGTCAGTTTATCAGGGAGCTGTTGTTTGAAATATGATACACTAAAAAATTAGGTTTGCTTTCAACAGAACCCACGCTGTAGCAATAGATTCTGCCACAGCAACCACTGATACACAGCCCTGTGATCACCAGCTTGTACAGATCACAGCCCAGTAGCAAAAGAGCATGAGTTAACATGTACAATTATGTCCACATAGCATAAAGCTCACCAAGGTGACGATGAGTGCAGTTACAAGTACTACACCAGCTCAGAAGGAGGCAGCTGAGATGCACAGCAGTTAGGATCTGTTCACCCAAGCCCCATGTGAGGCGCAAGTGCAGGGCAGCTCACGGCCACTGCAGCAGGAGTGGCCTCAGAGTGCAGGGGCTGCTGCACGCCGCCTCCAGAGGAAATGCAGCTGCTCAGGAATACAGGCAGAAATCAGAAGTTTACATATTAGCCACGTCCTGTAAGCTGGAGTTAAACTAAATTTCCATAATGCGTAGGCAGTAAATGCAGAAATAATAGGAACACACAATGTGCAACCAAACAAAACAGAACACTTTCAACCATTATTCCAGTTCATTGATCTGTGTAAGCAGAAATATAAGTAGCTACAGCCATGAACCCCATGCTCCTGAACAGTTGAGAGCAACTGTTTTGCCCACATAGAACTTGAACAGTTGCCTTCCATTCAGCTACAAGAAATGGATGGCAGGGCTGACTGGGAGCACACAGCAGCAGTTCCATGGGCAGTTATCCAGCAAGCTGCTCAGCTCAGAGCTGCTACAGAACCTGCAACTCCACAGACAGCATCTGCAGGACATGCTCAGCCCTCTCAGGTGGATGGAGACAGCTCTGCCTTGATGTATCAGGAAAGCACAGGTGTCCAAGATAAACACCTCTTAAATTATTGCTTAACTACAGAAACAGCAGAGTATACACGATGGAAATAATCTATACTGGTTGGGTAAGCCACTCCAATACTGTGACTCCACACTAATGACTATAAGGATTTTAAAAAACAAGCTGAATACATTACATTAAAAAAATAATAATAATAATCCTGTGAAAGCTAATGTGAAGAAAACAAACTATCATCAAGTATAACGTAAGCACATGGGCAGCAGCAGGCTGTGAAGGGACTATTGCATAAGGGTTGGAGACCAGAACCAGGATTCGGCCATCCTGGAGCTCTGGTGCCACAGCTTTTAGAGCTGCACTCCTGCTTTTACTCCTCTCCGAGGCCCCAGAAGCACACAGACACCTCGCAGGGATGTGACATTTCCACAGACACAGCGTGTGATGGGGACATGCCTGTCACCAACCAACACACCGACCAGGCGATGCAAGAGGGAGTGAGGACAGGCAGGCAGGCAGAAGGTCATCTCATAACACTTCAGCATTGCTCTTTTGGGACTCAATGTTATTGCCACGGGCTTACAGGTCAAACAATCTAGAAACAGGCCTAACAGCACACAACAGATACACGTTAATTCCACAACTCAGCAATACCCACTACTCCATTTGGCAAAATATTTATTTATAATAAATTTGTTCAAAAGCAGTTGGTCACAAAGAATTCATTTTACATTTTTAGGCTGTAACAATGCTTTTGGTAGAAGTAAATAAGCTGTCTCTTTTTACACAGTGTACAAAACCAAAGACAAGTCGAAATGACAGTTAACAACTGGAACACGTGGGAATGGGAAGAATCAGTAAGACAAAGGCCAAAGCAATGGGAATCTGTCTGCACACAGGCAACGCCGCCATCGTTTACCCGTACAAATCCTCAGCCCCACTCTGTTATCCCTGCACTGCTCGTCACCGCCGCCCTGCGCTCCAGGAGAGGAGTCAGATGGGATGCAGCAGCTCCAGTCACTCTTTCACAGTACTGCATGTCAACACTGGGAATGGTTTCTGATATGATTTAGACTGCACACAGTACTTCAGTAAAAAAAAGTTATTTACTCCCACTCCGTAGTTCCTGGTGGCTTTGATGTCAAGTCATACATCACCCGAGAAATGCCAGGAATCTTCTTTATCTCTGCCACCATTTTTAATACAACCTGTAGGGGGGAAATAAACAGATCTGTAAAAAGCACATAGAACAGACGTGACGAAAACTACCCTAAGAAAGAGTTATACAAGGAAAACACTGTTCATTCTGTTCTATAAACAGGAGAGAAAAATCCTACAGCTCCTAGCATATGACAACCAATTAAGAAGTAAAAACAACAAAGGAAAACTCCCAGCTTCTCAATATTTGCAGCTGTATTTGGAACCTGCTGATTTCTGGCACTGGCAATAGAACTGAGCAGCAATCGCAACACACTTCCCTTAAGGCAGCAGCTCTTCAGCTTCAGAATGATTTTTTTGAGGTTACGTTTTACTGTGCTGCTCTGCTGTCAATCACTTGCAGACATCTCAGACCAGCACCTCCAGCTGACCCACAATCAAACAGAAAGCAGCAGCCTGATAGAAATGATGAACTATTCAAACAAGAAAAGGGAGCTGTGAAGGTTAAAAAATAGCAGAAGGAAGCATCTAATGGAAAGACTGCCCATTGGCAGCTGTTCTCCAGAGTAATCAATTAATGTTAGCTCCATCAGAGACAAAGCACTCCAGGCTGGACACCGATGAAGCTTCCTAGAAAAAGTGCTTGAAACATCTTCCAGTGACCTAATCTGGAAACAGCACGTTTTGAGATGTTAAGCAGCACTTTCAGTAAAATAAAAGTGGGAAGCAAAGCAATTCCAGAAGGCATTGGTAACTTCCAATTACCAATGCAGGCAAAAGCTTCAAAATCTCTGCTATTTTGATGGGAAAACTTCCAAGTCTGTCATTCCCATTGAAACCACTGTCAGCTTCTCTCTGTTACTGTTTTTTTCCAAAGCAACACAACAGTACATTGTGCCTAACCAAGAGCAGGAAAAAAACCAAGAGTGAAGAAAGTTAGAACAAGTCACCTACAACACAAGCTCTGAAAAGGAACTTGAAGGTCCGTATTACCTCTTCTGGAACCTCATTACCAGGAGTTGCTGCAATCCCAGTCATGAAGTCGCTCGTAATAAACGTCCGGATGACCACGGATCTCTGGCAGGACGGCTGTTTCTGCAGCGGGTCCCGATCGAAATGCAGCGGGGTCAGGATTATTGGCATCTGGCTAATTTTTCCAGCATAGCCTTCAGGAAAACAGCAGCACCAAGTGCTTCAGTTTGGTTTTGAAGTACAAGCACGACTGAAGTTTTACAGGATTGCCTACACTTATTTCAGATGTGATTCCTCCACTTACATGGAAAGAAACACCGCAGTTCTGGGACTTCACCACCAGGCCTCAGAAGATCACACTGATTATCCAATTATGTAATTAGCAGTGCATACACTAAAACTACTCAAATTGCCACTTGAAATAATCTTCAAGGCCTGCAGGCATGCAGAACAGAACTGGATAATCCGTTAACTCTGCAACTGACTGCACTTGCAACTTAAGATCTCCTTCCTACCCACAAAACATAAGCATTCAATTCTGTCTGTTCCAACATTCACTGTAATGAAGAGCAATTCTCAGAAAGAGAAATTCAAAAAAACTTACATTTTGAGATACTATCAGCCATTACCAAAGAAATCTAGATAACACCAAATACAGGGTAGGGTGATTTAACAGTTAGCTCCCTTCCACAACCAAGCATGATTTCAAAACCACGCCAAGTCTCTCTACACATTTCATCTACTTCAGGCAGATACTGATAACTGAGATCAGCAGCAACAAGTAATTTGACTTTCTGCTGGCTAATAGTGGCTCTTGCAGGAGTTCACACTGCAGCAAAGTATCATGCCTCTGAGCTGTGCAATGTGTCTGAAGCAAATCCCACTCCTACCAGAAGGATGGTCCCAGCCACAGTCCCATGTGTGACAACAGGCAGCAGACGAGGCAGCAGCACCCAGCTGTGAGGTTTATCTCCAGCTGCCATATGAAGAATGAAAAAGCTGCAACCCTACCTCTAATTCTGCTAGCAGAAAGCCCAGCAGTTCCTGCCTTTCAGCTCTCCACCTCCAGACCTTTAAGAAAAGGCAGTAGCCTGTCATCTCATTCAGCAATAAATTTTGGACGTAATCAAGAAGCCCATGGAGTGACTGCGCATTATGTAACCACACCTATAGGGATGGGTGCATGGGGATCTTGAAACAACAGCTTCATCTATGGGACAAGGCTCATAAATACCTACCAGACTCCCTGAGAATGTTGTGAGCCTCAAAGTCAGCTTGACGTAAAGTGCTGAGGACTCCTGTTGTCAGGAATGTGGGTGTGACATCAGTGGGAGGCTCTTTGACTGGTGGACCAAACACATACACAACCCTGGAAAACAAACCAGATGGTAGGAAAACACGTTTTCTGGAAGTGGAATGTAACAGACTGCCTAAAGACTACATCTTTAGCATTGCAGAAAAAATAACTGAACCAAAAAAATACCCAATATTTGGTTTCGCTCCTTAGCCACCAACTAGAACTTGTTATAATTTAATGGATATATTCAGTAAAGGCAACACGTGTGCTAGCTTTGCAAGTCAGGTGTACCAATTCACCACTAACTCACTGGTATTACAGAAGACTTTTTTTTTTTCTTTTCAATTTTACTTTGATGTGAGTAAAAGTTAAGACTATTCAAAGAAAGCTACTTATGTGCTTAAAATGTCTATCTTCAGTCCATTAGGAAACCACCATATCATCGACAGGAAACCTTCTTTGTTAAGGAATAGCTGTGTTTTCAAAACAGGGCACTAACACTGCTGTTTACAAATCTATTTCACTGCATTTGTAATAAAGTATCTTCCGAATTCAAACCAATCACATCAGCTTTATCTTTTTAATCTCACCGTTATACATGCTGCAGAACAAAAAGCAATATTGCCCAGCTGGCCTCACAGAAGGATTTACTGTGTATCATGAATGCACACAAGTTATTTGAGTTTGTAGATACAAAGTAAGAACACTTGTCAAAAATCCAAAGCAGGGCAGGACCCATGCTTGACATTGTGTCTCTGTTTGTAGTAAAAGCGTGCACAGCTGGGCAGACACCAACTGCCCCCAGCACACTCCTCCAGCTGCTGCTTCCCCAGCTCCCCATCAACATCGACCCAAAGCTCTCAGAAACACACCCTGGTATGGCAGAACTCCTGGGGTGGGAGTATATTCAGGAGGGGAGTATTAAAGCCAGAGCAGCTTAAAGACAGCAATGCTGTACATCCAGCACACACTGCCATGAATTCATGCCTTCTTTTATTTGCTCTGCACATAATTTAGAAGAATATCTTGTAATTCAACATGTCTCCAAGTACAGTAGCTCTTCCAGTGGGTGTCACTTCAGTGACAAAATTAAGTCTTGCTATAAGCAATTATAAGCAGCTTTGTCAAAGTCTACAGCTGAGCAAGGATACATATTTTCTAGAACTGACTTAATCTCTGAGCAACTTGAGAAGAAAACACATATTCACAAGAGACCTCAATTAAGATAAAACCACCCAGCTTTGGAACTCTTCCTTGCAGCTCTAGAGCTGACAGTCGCGCAAATCCCCTTCTTGACACAACGTGTGATCCCACAGCTCAGCAGCAGGCTCAGAACTCTTCAGAAAACATTTAAGTTACATTGGAAGTTGTCTAATTGAGTGATTAAAATGAGGAGATAAACTATCCATTACTTCAAGTTGGTATTTCCAGAAATAAACCCAAGCTTGGATTTATTATTTGTAACCTCCATATAATACACATTTGTTCACAAGAAAATACACCGTAGATTCAGCAGGGCACTAAGCTTCCACGCATCAGAAATCAGAAACAAGAGCAGCTTGGCACTGAGCAGAGAACACTCACCTGTTGATGTTGTGGCACATGCGAGGTATGAGCCTGGCGAGAAACATGAGGGACTCCCAGTGTGGGGCATCCTTACTGGAGATCCCACACACGTAGCTGTACGAGCGGCAGTCACCCTGGCAATGAATGGAATACGAATTTCACTACCAAAATATTTCACGCCGCTTTTCCATGTCAGTTACAGGACCAGCCTTTGTGTCAACATTCAGTGGACACAAACCTGTCGAAATCAGAATGCTCAGAGATATCAAGTAAATGGAGAAAACATCAAAGTGAGACAGGTCTCTTGGGAGCTGGCAAGAGCACATAAAAGGAAGGGATTCAGAATTCATAAGGTGACCACAACACTGGGACTTGATTACATGTTGATATTCTGAGGGCACCATCTGAGGAAGGCTTGTGATGAGGTACAGAAGTCTGCTGATGATATTGCCATTGCAAGTAATAACAAAAGCTGACTGCAAGGACTTACAGAAGAGACATGCAAGGTTAAGCAGCCAGTAATAAAAGTAAAGGTGTAATTCAATAATGATAATGCAAAGAAAGACTGCTCAGCCTCGAAAGGAGCAACAGGAGTACAACTGGAATCTATAAGGCTATAAACATCAAGAAGAAATTGCCTGTGCAAGCAACCAGCATTATTCAACCTTAATGACATCCTCAAATATGACACCTGGCATGATACCCATGTATCTATTCAGGTCTCTCAACACCTGCACTCTACCAGAGCTGACACAAGACATAGCAGTCACAGCCTTTTGAAGTTGATTTCTAGAGTTCTTAGCAACATCACAGTAGCAATCCTTACACTTTCTAGCAGCCTGCCAACTGCTAGGAAGCAGCTTTAAGAATATTCCTGGAATGTATTAATTTACCTGCACTCCCACAGTTTTGATGGGTAACAAGAAGGCATTCAGTGAATGTAGGCTTGTAATCTGCATCAGTTTCTCCTGGTCTTCTTCAGTCGTGCACGCTTTGACCCTTTGCAACAAAGTATGTGGCTGTGCAATGATGCAGAAAAATAACTTTTAACTAATTAAAGCCCCCACACATTCAGACACAACATAAATAAAATTAAGTAGCTGGTTGGCCAAATATAGTCCACATTTACCCTTGGGAACTGATTACAGAATACCTTTTGTGTAACAACTAAGTTTCAGTGAAAGCAACTGTATGCATTTTACACTGAAGCCCTCCCAGGACCATAGGTGAAACTGCTTTTCTGCGTTCATTCTCTCTCCCAAAGCTGAATTTTTCATGCCTGTTGTTTATTTCAGCACAGAACAAAGCAATGCTGCGTTACCTTACACTGCAACGCAACACACTTTCAAGAAGAGCACTTACAGATGCTTTTCCTTTGGTGTTCCTTCAAAAAAGCTCTGGAAGTTGTTCTGGACGCGGCACTTCCTGCTGCTCTCTACTGGTGGCTTTTCAGCCCCCTGCAGCTCAGTTTGGAGCTTAGGAGTCAGTTTGAGAAACCAGGAAGGTCCCAACAGTTCAAGGATTGAGAGCTTACACATCATCAACCAATCACTTCAGGATTCTGTTTGGGACATCCAGCAAATGCTGGCTCCTCACTCTTGCACCCTCAATTCAGGCACTCGGTGGCTGTTAGTACACGCCATCCTAGAAAATTACAGCTATTCCAAATAGGGAAAATCTTTTTTCTGATACTATGAAATTCAAATCATCTTCTGAAATCCTCATCTCCACGAATTTTGACTAAAAGAGGATTTATTTGCTATCTGAAAGGTACATAAGCTTCCAATTTACAGAAGTCACTCAACACTTGCCATAGCCAGGACTTGAAAAATTCTACTGTACCGTACCAAATGGCTTTGAGCAAGTTGGACTGGAATGCATTATGCCCAAAGAACACAAACCAGTCATTTTTAAATTTTAGCATCTTAATCTTCACAGCAATGCACTACAGAAGGATCACACTACCTCTATACACGTTAGAACCCAACAGTTTTGATACCTTCTTAACACTCGCAGAAAAATCCGCAACTATTTTCAAGATGTTGTTTGTTTCAGGGAAGTCTTTGCACACATAAGGCTCCTCAGCACATATCACTCTGATTGCCAGACCTGGACCTGCAACGTAAAATTGAAAAATACATCACACTAAATAACATGAAAAGTTGACTTTCAACTCAAGAAGCAACAGCACTGGAACATCAGGTCAGTCATTAAGTAGACTATGCTTTGCCACCACACCTCCACTTACGCTGTCTTGACACTCAACAAAACAAGCCAAAGAAATAAGCCAGCAGTTTATTCTGGAACAGTATTTCTGGTCAGTACATTTAAGCACTAGTTACTGACATTTTGCATTGGCTGCTTGTGTAAGGCAGCATTAGTGATGATGAAGCGTGCTGGATGGCTAGCCAAAGCAAACAGTAACCTCCTCCTTCCCTTTGCTAGGCAGCCTGGATGGCAGAGTTGGTTATAACATACAGTTGAATCTGATTGTTTTTTAAAGAGATCCCTGGAGGCTATTTGGCCTGCTAACTACTTGACACAAAAGTTCTCAGCAAATTACAGATGTTCATCTGAACAGTGTCATTAACCTCATGCAGTGCTGGTGCATTAACAGAGCAGCCTAGGCATTCTGACTGTGACTACTACACACCCTGCAGGACAATTTTAGAAACACAAAGAGCACATCTCTTGAAAAGATGGACTTTGTTATTACATTACATAGTTTGATGTTTTCTGGTTGAGAACCGTTGTTATTCACCATGCAGTCGTTTTCAAAACAGCAACAGTCACTTAGAAAGGCAGGCAGACAATGGCCATCATTTCATGCAAGATACATTTGACAGCTGAGACAGCATTCAGCTGCACTTCACTGATAATTCTTGCTTTGGCTTACAAAATTAAGAAGAAACAAATACAGCTCTCTATGATAACTCAATTATAAATCTGTTATTTTAAGCACTGTGCATAAAATCAAGCTGCTCTCAATTACTCATTTCCTCACAAAGAAAATCCTGTGCTTAAACTAAAGCCTCAGAAAATCCACCACATTAGTTCTGTGTTCAGAGGAAAGTTCCATTCTCCAACACAAATTTATTCTGCACATTAAGTATCTTCCAAACAACACTGATGCACACAGCCCTTCACTAAGCAGCACGGATTCTGGTACCTGGGAAGGGATGCCTTGAAACCAGCTCTTCGGGAAGTCCAAGCTCTCTTCCTAGCACTCGAACTTCATCTTTGTGAAAGTCTTTTAGTGGTTCTATAACTTTACCCTTAAAGAAAAACGAACAAAAGAAAAACCACAGTGATTTACACTCTAGCTTACATATTCAAACAAAAAGCCTCAAATGTTTAGGTAACAGGCAGTCAGAGTGGCCTGCTTTTCACAGCATCAGCTGCCAACACTTGCATAAACACTGGAAAGAAAAGTACATGTGAATGTGGGCTTTGCAGAACAGTTACAGGAGAGGGGTAAGACAAAGTTTGTTTGTGCCAAAAGTATCAATGGCTTAAGCAGTGCAAATACAACCGTAGGCCAGTCTGGTTCTGACTGTCTTCCAAAATTCATACTGATCAAGAAGCTTTGAAAATACCTCAGAGAACTGTGAATAGGTTTGTTTAAGCTAACCAACCAAGGGTACAATAAAAAAGACAAGGCTCTGCTGCATCTTCAGAGTGTCTTCTGTCACCAGTTCAATCTCCTGTGTTTGTACCATTTCTAAACTCCCAGTCTTTATCCACAGGTGTCCGCAGCAGGATATTCCAAAAAGATCTGTGGGTTCTTAAGTTGACAAATGGTAAACAGATTGTGCACCACCAGCACACTGCTGGCAGACAGCCGACCAGGCCACTGACTTGATGCACAAGCCGTGAAAGAGCACAGAGAACGGATCCTCAGATCAGAGCCTGACAGATCTACTCCTAGTTCTCAAGTCACTAAAACATATTCACAGAATCATGAAGGTTGGAAAAGACCACTAAGGTGGTCCAGTCCAACCATTAACCCACCCCAATGAACTACATCCCCAAGTGCCTCATTTCTACCATTCCTGAATTCTTGACTCCCCCACCTGCAGTACCTGGCCATTCCCTCTGATGAGAAATTTTTCCAAATTCTCACTCTCTTCCAAAGGAGAATACTATGTCTGTAGCGGTCAGTGCTACTGAGAAGACTTGCAGTCATGTCTCTCAACAGGAACTAATGATCATTTCACCTAAAAGCACATTGCTGCTGTTGCCTGAATTCATATCATGTGCAATCTGAGAGATCAATGCCATTACAAAACATTGCATACTGATGTTCAGAATGAGACACAAAGGGAGAAGTAAGCAATCCATTACATTATGAATTCCACCTGAATCAGACTAAAGCTGTCTGAAAAGCCTTTCAGCAGTCATCTGCTACAGGTGTTTGGTATTGGCTTTGCTTCCATACACAGTCCTCATAGGTTTAAGTGTTAAAAGACAAAAGAGCAATGAAATCGTTTTCAGGTAACAATTGTGAGCAGCACTGTTCACACTGCAACAGCATGGATTCAATCTGTTGACATTTTTACTAATATTCAATGCTGGACAATACTGAAGCCATTCTGATCACTTTGAGAACATGGCAACCAGAGAGAAGTGCAATAAGTTACAATATTGAAACAGAACTTAAAGGGCCTCACAAGCATCACGAGATGCATCAACATGGGCCAGTTATATCAGCAAAACATAAGTTGCTCATCTTTCACATTCAGCATCATCACATTTGTGATAATCAAAAGGACACACCAGTATCCAAATTTTCATTTACCTCTTCTCTTAACTTTCGAATCAGCTCTGTGTCATTGTGATGAGTTTTGATTACTTCAGCTTTGCCACTTGCAACAAGGGAAGCGCTTTCAATGAGATCAGGTCTGAGGGTACCCTGAGCAAGAAAAACCTCTTCAGGTTTCAGATTCATTTCTCCAATAACTTCATTGGCAATCTGTAAGATGGAAAAGAAAACTTTTCAGTGTCCAAAGGTCTCAATGGATTGCCAATGGATTAGGTCATCCATAGCCTGCACAACACCGTGCTTCCGAGTGCACAGCGCTTCAGAATGAAGCAGTCCGAGATAGAAAACGTTTGATTCTTTTTTTCCACATGAATTCTAGATACATTACCTTAACAAACGTGTCACCAATAATCTTTCTTTTTTCTTCAGGACTTGTAGTCATATTTAAGGTCTTGCTAATTCTTTTACGTGGAGTTCTGTCTTCATCAGAGATTGGCAGAGTTGTTGTACCGTTATAGAAAGAATGAGCTGCATTCACCACTGTATGAAATTACAGGAATTGGTTGGCAAAGCCAATACAGATTTATATGTAAGATTACAAAGAACAAGAACGACTATTGTTCTTAGGAATACTGCAGTCATTTAAGTGCTGATGGTACTAAATAGGCCTGTTTGATACCTCAAGAATGAACTGCTGCAAAAGCACGTTACTTCTTCTATCAACATGCTCTAGAGGGTCATTTCTTAAATACCACGAGGCTAGGAAGCAAGTTCAGTTCATGTCTCCCCTCTTAGATTACAACTTACTTGCTCCATTTAAATAGCTACAGGATGGTTACTAAGCTAAGGCCTTACTGCAACCAAAATTACACAACGCTGTTTCCTCACGGTGCATCATATCTCTTAATTTAGAGAGGCTCTCAATACAGAGATCAGCTCGGAGGTTCTCTGGCATCTTCTACCAGCACTGAACTCCATGACTGACAGAAGGCACATTTCCCATAAAGGGATTCCCTTATTTGTCACAGCCCAGATTTTTTAGTCTGGGGAATGCAAGGATAAGGCACAGCATTCCTCTGAAACAAAATAAAACAACACAACAAAAGAAATCCTGCACTGCTGTATGTAGAACAAACTCTGGCCTTCACCATATTGCTTGAAGTCATAAGACTGCTTCTCAATAAACTACTCCACAAACAACACACTCCCATAAAACAGGAGAGGGAAAAAAGCCTTGAGGAAGAACTTTGGCTCCAACGGCATTCAATCACCCAAATGAGCCCAGTTTCTGCAGACAGACATATAGAACAAGAAGTGAAGCTCCACTGGAGGACTCTTAACCACACTACAGATAGGACTGCAATTAAATGAGCTTTGCCACAGCTCAGTGGTACCTTTAACCTGAATCCCAAGTTTTTTCAGTGCCTCCTCCACAGACTGACTTTCTCGTTTGCGCATAAATCCGTTGTCTATATGTACAGCTATCACCTGATCCCGGTTTAAAGCACGATTCAGCAGAGCAGTGCAAACAGTTGAGTCCACACCTCCACTGAGTAAAACCTGAGGATGAGAAAAAAAGGGAAAAAAACAGACTTGCAGAGCTGTCAAGGGAGAAAAGTATTAACTACTAATTCAGATACAGCTGCAACGATGAAAGCAGAGTATTGATTTCTCATTTTCCTCCAAGTCACCACTGGGAAGTCAAACAACACATTGACCCAATTGTGCAATGCACAAAAGCTTTCTCAAACCTGCTTAATGTATTACCCAAATCATGACAATTCTGCACTTTTCCACTTAGCCAGACTAAATGCACGAGTGTTTTTCCTCAGATTTTTGCAAATGATCTTTTGACTTCAGATCCAGATGCTTACCAGAACTTTTGATGAGCCCACTTTCTCTTTGATATTTTGAATGCACTGAAGTTCTCTGTTTTCCACTGTAAAGGTCCCACTGCATCCCGCGATATCATACAGAAAATTCTTCAGGATCATTTTTCCATTCACTGTAAGGCTAACTTCAGGGTGGAACTGTGCTCCATAGAGTTTTTTAGACTCATTTGCTATACCTTCATTGGTGCAAAGAAATGAACGAACGAAAATAATTGGATGTGAAGTGTGCATACACAGCAAAATGAACATTTGCTCCAAATGCACTAAGCTTTATTTTTAAAGCTGCATGTTCTTTTTAGAAGGTTAAAATACAAAAGGCAAGTTGAAGCATCACAGAGTTTCACCAGGAAGTCATTCAAAAAAGTGCAATTCATTTATTTTCTAGAAATAACGAGTAACATCAGCATCTGTAGCAGATCTCTGCTCCCTCAGTATTACTGAACCTCCCAGGAAGTTGAGAAGATCTGATATTATTAAGCTATCCATGCTTCTCATTGCCACTCCAGGTTACCAGAGCCTCATTTCTTTCAGAAGCAAAGAAGTTGCCATTTTAACGTCATTAATCCAAAAAGTCAGTTTATACAATTCACAGACATTGTCCAGAATTTCTCTAATTAGTTACTGGTCTGATTTAAGAGCAGGATGTAAAACATTGCTGACTCTTTATTTTTTAATGAAAGATTTTCATTAACTCACATGAACAGCTTGAAATCTTACTAAGTGTTTGAGCAAACTTAAGACTCTTCCATATCTTCCACCTACCAGGAAAGGCTCTCAAAGAGGCTGCCTGGTATTCAGAACTTTGAGTAGTTGACAAAAAACAAAATTTTCCCATGACATCCTGCAGGTAACTTTTAAGTCTTGTAACAAAGACCATCAAAAAACCAATTTCAGTTAAAAAATACCTGCTATAATGTTCCCAGACTGTGCAACCACTTTGAATCCATCAGCAACCTTATCCACACTGTCCCCATGAGTGAGGAGCACAAGCTCTTCCTTCTGAAGGCCCCTAGACAAAGATTAAAGTCTAGAATCAATAACAATAAGATGGCCAGATTTAAAGAGAGTGCCATACATTGCAGTGTAAATGTGACAAAGTCACACATCAAGCTTTCACAGTGCTCTCACTTACAGAGCCCACACACACACACACAAATCAGCTACCTGCAACACCAATCCTCAAATACCTTACCTCGTGCTAACGACACAACGTGGGTGGTTTGTTGGGATTTCTTCTTTCCCCCTGGAGATGTGCTCCAAAAACAACCAGGCCCCTTTTAAATACATGCAGGATTTCCTTCCCAGAAGCACTCACCTCCATCTGGGACTCCTTCATTGGAAGCTGCCAAAGCTTCCACGCAATGCATTCATCACAAAAAGAGGAGTGTATCTCAACTCAGAAGGTTTTTGCTAATTTGATGGGGACTGTTTGTTTTTGCTGTTTTTAAAATAACTCAACGTTGAAATATGCCCTCTCTGACACGTACAGCCATCTACTGCCAGTCAGGATATCTGGATTCCTGCTTTTTATTCCAATTAAGTGAAGTTTCCTTGGTCAAATCTGAATGTCCTCAGAACAATTCTGGGCATTCTAGACACGAGGTGGGATATAAAGTCCTACAATAGCTCTACAGGGAAGAAGTCAATAAAGTTGTATCTCTGGGCACAACTAAACCATTAGGATTACTGCAAGGAACTCGTGAGGCACTGACAAACTACTAAGAAATCTAATTCTGATTTTATAAAACATCACAAAGCAATTTTGAAGGAAGGTAGAACACATGTGGTTTCAAAATTACTGTTACTACCTTTCAGAAACTGGATGGGTGCCAGCTAACATAAAGCAATGCACTGCCAAGGAGAACACAAGAGCTTTACGCAGACTTTGGTGCAGCAGTACTTGACAGCAACTCAATTAAGACAATTTACTTTGAAATAAAAGGATTTATATAAAATTCTAAACAAACATACCTACATTTCAAAAGTCAACTGAGAAGTTGTTCCTGAATATTTGCTTACATACATAACTTGCCTACTCATGAACACAGTTGTAACGGGTTATTAGAAATTGTAAGAGCTTGGATGCAATTTCACTGTCTCCTGAAAAACACCCTTCCTGTCACTCAGTCACCAGTTTCCAGACCAGTTCCATTCCCTTCCCAATACTGCTCTCCTAACTCAAAGCATCCATGTACCTGAACAGTGAACACGTGTTATCCAGAGTAATGTTGAACACTCCATCTTCTCTGACGCTCTTCTTGTGCACTGTACCTCCAAACACCTTGTTCATCATCTGCCAAAACACAAAGACGACATGAGAAAAGCATGGCTACTTAGTACTGCTTTAATCTTTGTACTTCAGCCTGTGACCAACAAATAGTTCCAGTCCTTGGACACACAGAAAGACAGATTTTCATGACTATCCTCATTTTAAATAGCACTTGGCAAAACCATAAGAATTCTTTTCAAAAAGGAGCACTGGGCTCATTCTCTTCCTCTGGCCTTTTGTCAGCATAGCTGGGGAGTACTGCTACACACACTGAGTAACAGAAATACACAGCAGCAGGCAAGGGGCAAAGATGCACAAGACAACACATATTCAGTACTGTAAATCAATGCGTACTTCTAAATGACTGCTCTGCACATCAGTGGAGTATCTGAGGCCATTTGCCACAAAGACAGATAAGCTGCTAAACAAAAACCTGACAGCCAGCCCTCAGAGAAGGGCCCTCACATAGGCTTAACCTTCTTGAGATCTGCCTGATCACCTCTGGAGAACCAGGCAAAAACTTAAGTCTGATTTTTGTGACCACAGAGACTCTTCTTAGCCCTTGTTAGGTAAGAGTAGCACAAATCTCACCTGATTATTTCTTTCTAAAATTCAACTTCAAAAGGCAAGGTGAGGAATTCTGCATTTCACACTTCAGAAGTCTCAGATTTTTTCCTTCAGATATGACTGGTAACAAACACACACACTTCAGATTTTCACCTCCTAACTACATTGGTTCAGAGATTTAAGTTATTTTAGATTCAGTTTGATATTTCACTGGCTGTGCTAGTCTGATTCCAATCTATTCTAATAAAAGTAGTGGTGTGTTAACACAGACACTTGATTCAGTTCTGTAAAGTCAGCCTTGAGGAACGCCCCTGCTTTAGGCTAGCTAACATGGTTTTTAATTTGCTTGACATTTTAAGGCACTTCCACTTTATTACAACACACATTTCCCTTTAGAACAGGGAGTGCCAGCATTGTTTCCATAATTACCAGCCCTTCTTGAGTAGTTTTTCCAGCCATACTCTGCACCTCTGAAGGCTTTTAAACTGCTAACCTCATGAAAAAAACAAGATGCACGTGCAGAGGTCATGCATCTGATCTGTCCTTTGTCCCCATGGGAGTGGTTCTTCACTCCATTTGGATCACTAGATCACTGCAGGGTCACCAAAGCACGCTCATGAGCTATAATAGAAAGATTCCACACTTGAAAATCAAAGGGAAAAACTACTTCACCTGTTTATGATGGACACGTTCTCTAATATCAACCAGATGGAATTAGTTAATGACTGTCAGGGTGCATTTATTATGACAAAAAAATTGAGCGCAGAACTCAGTTCACAGTAGCAAAGCAAGAAGAAAAGCATTTATGCTGCTGGTAACACAGCATGCTCAGTTTACCAATTAGCACCTTAAAAATATCTTTTGCATTCATGGCACACAACACTGCTTATTTTGGAAAGCTGGTCCTGTAGCACTTAACTCTGGCTAATTGCAGCAACAAGGCTTTCACAGGCAAACATCTCTCCCTCCACCATACCTGCATGCCATAGCAGATCCCAAGAACTGGTTTTCCTATTGTAAATATTGCTGGGTCGAACCATGGTGCATCTTCAGCATACACAGAATTTGGTCCTCCAGATATGATGATAGCTCTGCAGACAAGAGATAATCAAATTATCTCACATTTAACAACTTCATTTGAACACCGACATTGCCTTATAATGCTCATAACTCTGCATATTCTGAATTAAATGCTAATACAGATTTTCCAGCAGGCAGTTTAGGTTTGCTAGGCTACAGCTAGCAAAAACAGTTTACAAGAGAAGTATTTCATCAGGTTAAACAAAGTCAAATATAAGCCAACTTAAAACAGGGCTGCATTTCACATTCCCAGCCAAATGCTGACTACAAGAGAAGCAAGATGGCGAGAATCAAGCACAGAGCATTAGCGTTGCAACACAAACACACTGCGCATTGCCTGTGCCATCTGGAGGAGAGCCACGCTCAGAAAGAGTCTCCTGTGTTTCTGGAGCTGTGAGAGCAGCACTGCTGGGCTGGAGCTGCAGAAGGAGCAAGGAGGGCTGGGGTGCTGCTGGGGATGTGCAGGAGTGGCTGAGAGCAGCTCAGGGGCCGGGCTGCAGAGACCCGGGGTGACCCACCTCAGCCACCCCATGACTGTGCAGAGCATCTGCTCAGAGCCATGCATGTGGAGCACCAAGTCATATAGAATAAGGAAAACGTAGCTACACCTATAGACTAAGTGTTTTTTAATGAGAAGTCAATTAGCTACTGCCTTGTTTAAAAAAGAGAATTACAGGCTTCAAGTCTGCTTCTCTTACTTGCCAATTAAGAACTCAAGAACACAGAAAGATTTCCTGTATCTGAACCCTTAAAATACAAAATGAATTGGGAGATGAGAGAGGAAAACAGGAAGAAAGCCAGTGCCAGTCATGACCCGCATCTTCTCAGCTGTCCTCACATTCCTGCAGCACAGAATGCAGAATCTGAATGTTCCATTGCACGACCATGTAATTTGTGATGTGCCTTCTAGCTCTGCTACAGATACACCTTGCTCTGGTTTAGCTTAAACCACTTCCAAAGCGGCCTATGCAGGTTTCAGAAAGCCTGTTTATAATGGGCTACAATCCCACAGGAGCCACAGCAAAACACCAGGAATAAAACACAGCCGTTGCTCCCCAGCCCTCAGGTCCCAGAGGTCAGAAATGTTGCCAAGCCTACAAACTAATGCCCCCAGACACAACACAGTACGTCCTTACAGGACCAGGCACCCTGTGCCAGTGTTCTGCACCTGCAGGAGCTGCAGAGATGCCTTTGTAAATGCAACACGCAAATAAAACTCGGCAGTGCTTTCCACCTCTCTGCCTATCTCAGGCCTCAGCACAGCTCCCAGGACTACTCAATTTTCATCATTGATGCCATGCACTGTGATATGGAAACCAGACTGTTCCCACGGCACGTGGAGCTTCATCAAAACCCTGCAGTAAAACCATGAGCTTCCTTTTACAATGGTCACTGCAGAGAGGCACCCAGCAGCTAAACTCAGTGTTTGTAGAGCTCTCCAGGATGCAAATGATTGACCAGCAGTGGGGACATTTATTGACTGATGGGTGCAACTGATAAGCTGGAATCACTGCCTCAGCCTTGAGGAGCAACCTGTTGAGTGGAGAGCCCAAATTTAGAGAGCAATTATCTGGAATGACAAATCCAACAGCTCTAATCAGGATAAGCAGAATTTTCAACTCAGAACAGAAAGGGACAAAAAAAGCTCTCTCACTGCAAACGTGCAGCAGCAGAGCGCAGCTCTGAGCCCCTCACTGTCAGCACTGCCATCCACACCTGGAAGCAAGCAATGAGGTGCAGGGATGCTTTTTAAAGTGGTAGTTAGGTACATCCTCTGCTCCAACAGCTTGCCTGTTGGGGAATCATTAACTAAATCTGACACAATGTATATTTCAGAGCATTTCTAAAAGAAATTCTTCATAGAAAGGCTGCCTGACAGGTGCAGCAGCTCCTGGGTTCTCCATTCAGTTTGCAGAAGAGATCAGTGAGTTCCCATCTGACTTTCTAAAACACACTGCCTATTGAGTCACTAATTATCATCGATTAGAAAAACAGTTCTGCAACACAGCACCGCTTTATCTCCTGAATGGCTCTAGCAAAAACACTCAAAGCACCTCCAAATTTTAACCTGACAAGTGAAGTCCTTGATGACTTGCAGACCTCAGCCGATTTATTTCCCCCACACAAAAAGAGGCTTACTCTGGCAAGCATCATAAAACAAGAACTGTGCAAAGTTCTACACAACCGAGATGGTTTCTTGCTGCTAACAATGCATGGCACTTCCAATGAGGTTTTTTTTTCCTGTTACTTCCCAGAAATGGTTTGGCATCATTTACGACAATTTGTTCAATACTCAAGTTGCAGTTAAATAGGTTGGTTTTTTTTCCATAATTATACAATAACTACCCTGGTTTAACAGGTTAAGGAACACTGTCATCTAATTTTCTGCAGATACATAATTAAAATGCAGCCACTTAAGTTATATTAACAAAGAAAAATTATTGAAGCGACATTTTACAACACCGCAATGAGCAGCAAATAGACAACAGTGACGCTGCTGCACAGGTTTTACCCAGCGAAACCCAGGAGGATGAGCTGAGGATCCAACAGCACAGCACAACCCCAGGGGAAGGCACAGCACAGCACCAGCAGGCAGCTGCCCTACCAGCACCTACCGAAAGCCCTGCTCCCTGATGGCGAAGGCGGGCGTCTCCAGGGGGAAGATCTCGGACTGGACGAAGAGCTCACGCACCCGGCGGTCGATGACCTTCCCATACTGTGCACCAGCATCCAGGATGACGACAGCTCCCTCGTAGTGGTGCTGCCCGTCCTTCAGCTCTCCTCCAGTGTTCTCTGGCTGTGAACAGGGCTCAGTCAGCGCTCTGTGGGACGCTGCAGCCTTATGGCACACATCCCACAGCTGCAGGGCTGCTAGGGGCGCCTGCACCTTAACTCCTGGCTAAATAGACTAAAGGCAAGACTTGTAAATGGAAGAACCTGCAAGTTTACAAAGCTCAGTGTGTCCACGAGCTTGCTACACTGACACAACACATCCCTCCCATGCAGCAACATCCCCATCCCCAAATCCAAGCACAGCACAAACTACATCAGTCTTTCCCCTTCGTGATGGGACAGCCTCCCACAGACAAGCAGCACCGTGCCCTGTTCACCAGCACAGCTCCATCCTCTGCCACATTACAGTTCTGCATGCAGCCCAGCACACCATATGATAATGAAGAGCATGTGCCTCATTCCTCAAGCAAAGCAGCGCTATGCAAAGCTAGGGGAAAAATGTGTTTCCCCATCGCATTGCCTCGTACTCTGAGCTTTCACTTGTCATTACATCCAGGGGGGAGCAGGGAGTAGAAATTGAAAACAAATGTTTCTGCTTCAATTTATGAAAAACAAACTTTCGAATGCAGCATTCAAGCAGTCCCTGCAGTCTGCACACTAGGCTGCTTGAGCTGGATGGCCAGCTTCAGCCAAACCTGGCAGAGGGCAAGAAAACACATGGATGGGTTCCTTTTTCTCTAAGGAGAACGAGTGCTCTGTGGAAACGCCCTCACCAAGGGGTCTTTGCGGAAGAACGTGAATTCCACCATGCTCAGATGCCAGGAAATTCATGCAGAAAAAACTGTTGCTCCTGAAATCACTCACTTTGGAGTTTTATTCCCCTTAACTTAGAACTTAACACTGTTTCCTTGCCAGTGTAATTTGATGAAGGAAAACCTAGAAAGGGTTTTACTATGGTAAATGCTACCTTAGCAGACATTTTGAAGCTCTCCCAAATGCAAAGGCCGCCCTAGAGCTGCCTTGCTCAGCCCCAGAGGGACAGTGCTCTGCCAGCAGCTGCCCTGGGCCAGCTGCAGATAGCGAGCACCCAGGGAACTTCCAGAGCTCACAGCAACCAGGAAATGTTTTGTCCATCTAAATTAAAGGATGTAAAAAAAAAAAAAAAAAAAAAAAAAAAAAAAAAAATAAAAAAAA
>NW_024884744.1:788602-956205 GCF_019232065.1 Centrocercus urophasianus | reverse complement strand
AAAACAGTACTAAATCCTTCAAAAGCCTAAATCCAGGTTAGAGTCCTTATTAATTTCCTTGCTTCAGCTGATAACTGATGAGAAGCTCTTAATGACTTCTCAGTGCTGAGCCAGGCAGCACGAGGAGCTCCTGCTCAAGCAGAGACTGGGGCAAGCTACTGCTCCAAAGTGCTGCTGGGCATGCCCACCTAGCAAGTCATAAATTAACAGCTCCCGTAATAACAACCAATGTCCTTATTCTTACCATCTTGTGGCAAACACAACCCTTTCTAGAGCTGAGATCTTACGAATAGTCTTGAACCATATGGCTTCAGAGCATGCTGCAGGGACAGAGGCTTTATCTTTAAGGTTCCTTCCAGCCCAGCCATGCTGTGATTCAATGGCAAGCAGGTCTGTGCTTTGCCTGAAACTGTACCTTTCTTCAGCTCTCCACAGCAAGAGCAGCGCATTGAGGCATACCCTCAACATGCCTGGGATGAAGGCCTTACAACTCCTCCAGATGCCAGCTGCCTGACTCCTGCACAAGGCACAGCACCACGTGTGCAACAACAGGGGAGAGGCACCTTCACAGACAACTGTACCCACACTGGGAGTGCTGCACCACCTGCGTGGCTCACAAGGCAGGAAGTCAAAACAAGATCCGCCTTCATTTACTTGAAGGCACAGAACCAAGATTTGGAATCCAAATTTAACATGGCAAACACCATTTAGTGGCATCAAAAATGAAGCGGATGCTGTTAACGTGCAGCCAACATGGCAGTCCACCTTACACACGTGCATATCACATGAGTGCCAGGAGGACGCTGAGGAGGAGGAGCCCAGCTGCTATGGGAATGGGCACATGAAGCCTGTTGGGCAGCACTGCCCTTGTGGGCACTTCTAGTTTCTGACCCAAGCTCTTTTCCCCTCACAGCAGGGTTATAACCAGAGCTGGTCTGTTTCTAAAACAAATCCCTAGAAACGGCTGTTTGGGAGAATGCCTCTTAAACCTGGTTGGACAAGCAAGCAAGATGGTTCAAGGCACAGAACACAGCTGCACCTGCTCTGACATGCGGGAGAGCAAGGCTAGGGCAGTAGAACAGATGTTACACTTCCTAAGAGAAAAATGGGGGGAAAAAAGGCTATAGTGAGCTATAGTGAGTCACGAGACTCCTGCTGAAAACCATACCAGATCACAAAACATCCCTACTGCCATCCACACCTGAAGAACCAATAACCCAATAAACCCCAGACCAGTGGCCGGCCCATCGCTGCAGTTCTATCACCCCATAACTCCGGAAGGAGAAGGTGCTGCCGCTGGCTTTCAGCATTAGAAAACACAGCGTCGGTTCTATAAGAATAACGTCAATCCCACGAGCAGCTCCAGCACGGATCCTGTCTTCAGGTGCCCGATGAAGGACACAACCCGCCTCGCCCCCGGTGCCCGCACACGGGGCGCTAAGCAGAGCCCCGCAGCCCGCCCTGCAGTGCCCGCACACCCACGGACCTCCATCACGGCCCCGCGAGGCCGCAGCACAACCGGCACCGCAACGAGCCGCAGCCAGGACCTCGCTCCGGCGCTCCAAGGTTTTACGAGATTAATCGCTCCCCTGCGATACGAGAATTAAGCAGCCGTAAGGACGCGTCCTCCTCTTTCTCTCGACGCGCGGCAGAGAAGCGCTTGCTTCCCGCAAAGGAAACCCCACAACGGGCAGGAAACCCCCGGCCCCAACCTGGCCCCGGAGGCCGCACGGCCGGGCCGGAGAGCGCGGTGCCCTGTCGAGGAGCAGCCCCGGGCCGCTCACCGGACGCTCCAGGAGCGCGGTTCGGTTCCGGCGGCCGGCGGCCCGCGGCGCAGCTCCGGGGCCGGGCCGAGGGGCTCCGCGGCGGGCAGCCCCCGCAGCCCTTTGTTCGGGCCTGGGGCCGGGCCGTCCCCCAGCGCTCCGCTCGGCGCCCACCCGCACCACCGAGCCAACGGGGAACCGCCGCGGGGCCGCCCGAGCCGCCGCCGGCCCCGGGCCCGGCCGTTTCGAGCGGGGCCGGAGCACGGCAGGGGCCAGGCCGCGCCATGTGCCCGCCGCCCCCGGCACAAAGCGGCCCGAGCCGAGCGCAGAGCCTCGCACCGACCTTGGCGTCTCCGTTGCACAGCGCCATAGGGACGGCCGCGGGAGCCGAGCGGAGAAAGAACCGAGCCAAACCAAGGCCGCCCGTGTGCGCCTCCGCCGCGGGGAGGAACCGCCTCCAGCACCCCGCGCCGGGCAGCGCCGCCCCGGCAGGAAGAGGCGGAGCTCGGAGCCGGGGAGGGGCGTGGGCAGTGGTACGGCTGGCCGGGCGGGGCGCGGCTGTCCTATCTACGGACTGTCCCGACCCTGGCCTGACCCGTCTTGGCGGTGCTCGGGACAGGCTGGCCGGGCCCTGCGCACCCCGGGGTGCAGCCGGCTGACGGCAGGGCGGGGGGCTGCGAGGTCCCTTCCAACCCAACTGTCCTACGATTCTGTTACGGATCGCGGCATAACGTGTGCTTTTACTAAATGTCTACGTTTTACATTGGCACAGAAACACCTACAGCTCAGCAGTTCACGCTGCTCCAAAAGTAACGCCTCCTATTTTACGTTGTCCCACGGCACTAAAGGCAGGTGCTGGGGTTGAACCTTCCCCCCTTCCTTTACGTTTTGTAGGGGAATAAAAGGTACCCATTGGCATTCATCGCTGCGTGCTGAACGCTCGTGGACACTGAACAGCGGATCTCAGCACAGCGCGCGGTGCGTTTCAGCAGCGATGGCGATCAGCAGCGCAAGGGGCGAAAAAAACACCAGGGTAAAGCAGCGCTGACTCAGCTCGGTCCTTACAGACCCGCGCCGCAGGCATGGACTCGCTCCGCACCGTCCGCCAGCCGCTGGCTCCAGCTCAGGGCTTTGCAGCCAGCCCTGCAGCGGCCCGGTCTCTCAGCCACCAGCGGGAAGGCGGAACCAATCGCGGCCGAACCGAAACAAACGTCGTCCAGCGTCCTCGGGCGGCACGAGCCGCTGCCGGAAGTGGCTCCGCCGCGCACCAATGGGACGCGGCCACGCCTGCCCGCTGCCGCCGCATGACCGGAAGGGGTGGGACGTACCGGCGTGGCGGAGCCGGCGCGCGGCTTCTCCACAGCGGAGGGTGGTGGCGCGGCCTCCGCTCCCGTCTGGGGTTGCCGCGCAGCGCCTGGCCCGGCACCATGTCGCCCGCCATCGCGGCCAAGGAGGGCGGTCGGCAGCGCCGACCTGGCAGTCACCATCACTGCCTGGACGTAAGGAGTGAGGTGCCGCCCGCGCTGACGCTCTGCGGGGACGGCCCGGCGGGCGGTGAGGCCGAGGCGCTGCTCCCGCCGGAGACGCTGACGGCGAGGGGCCCGCGGGGCTGCCGGGCGGAGCTGGGCAGCGTGCTGCTGCTGCTGGCGCTGTACGTGTTGCAGGGCATCCCGCTGGGGCTGGCGGGCAGCGTGCCGCTCATCCTGCAGAGCAAGAATGCCAGCTACACTGAGCAGGCCTTCTTCAGCTTCGTCTTCTGGCCCTTCAGTCTCAAGCTGCTCTGGGCCCCCCTGGTGGACGCCGTTTACCTGCGGCGCTTCGGCCGCCGCAAGTCGTGGCTGGTGCCCACGCAATACGTGCTGGGGCTCTTCATGATCTACTTGTCCACGCAGGTGGATGTGCTGCTGGGCGACGGGCAGGGCCACGGCCCCGATGTGGTAGCCCTCACCGTGACTTTCTTCATCTTCGAGTTCCTGGCGGCCACTCAGGACATCGCTGTGGATGGCTGGGCCCTCACCATGCTGTCCCGGGAGAACGTGGGCTACGCCTCCACCTGCAACTCGGTGGGACAGACAGCTGGCTACTTCCTGGGCAACGTGCTCTTCCTGGCCCTTGAGTCAGCCTCCTTCTGCAACAAGTACCTGCGCTTCCAGCCCCAGCCACGAGGCATCGTCACCCTCTCAGGTACTGCCTGGGTGCCATTGTGCACACCGGTATAGGGAGGGTGATGCTTCCTCCCTGAGCCCGGAGCACAGCGTGGTTCAAAGCAAGTCTTATGGAGTGTAGGAAGCTGGCAGAGCTTGTGGCTTGAAGAGCTGAGGAAGCTGGGCTTTTCCAGCCTGGAGAAAAGCCCTTTTCTCCAGGAAGATCTGGTGAGACCTCAGTGTGACCTTCCAACACTTGAAGGGAGCTTATAAACGGGAGGGAGAGCAACTTTTTACATGGCAGATATTGATAGGACAAGGGCAATGGCTTTAAACTAAAAGAGGAGTGATCTAGGTCAAACGTTAAGAGGAAATTCTTTACTTAGAGAGTGGTGAGGCCCTGGCACTGCTGCTCAGAGAGCTGGGGATGCTTAAAGCTGGGCTGCATGGGGCCCTGGGCAGCCTGAATTGGGAGGAGCTGTCCCTGCCTGTGGCAGAGGTTAAGGTGGACTGGGCAAGTGGACAAGATCCCTTCCAACCCAACTATTCTGTGATTCTGTGACTGAGCTCCCAAGTTTCCCTGGACTGAGTGAAGGAAATGTGCCTGGTCATGGACAGGCTGAGCACTTCAGAAACTTAGTTGCTTTAATTTCTCTTAGTGTAACAACTGTGGAATAGATTACTGTTTAAAAAAGACACCAAAGCTTTGTCTCATTAAGGAGGCATTGTGGGAACGTGTTCTGGAATAAAGGCAGTATCTTCTTCCAAAATGATGGTGTTTGCAGGAATAGAAGTGATGAGGGTTTAGTCTTGACCTTATCTCCCTTTGCAGTCTGGAAATCACCTTTAAGTTGATTCAGGGGGATTTTTTTTCCTTAATTAAACAGAATCTGATAATGCATCCTTATTTAATTGTTAGTTAGGAATGTTTGTTTGTCCTGTGTCTTGTCCATATGTCAGCAAGCACAGAGTACTCCTCAAAGTTGTCCCTACTGGATCTTTGTCCTTCTTGCTGTGCAGTTCAGCAGCGCTGGCATCTCTTCTCTCTTGCTGCAGCAGCAGACTGACGTCTTTCACTGCTGATGCAACTTGGAAATTACTTGTGTACTCAGAGCTTCCTTTGTCTTTGCTTACCTTCGCTCTCCAGGGTGTGTTGTTGCTGTCTTTTCTTTTTAGTTCTGCTTTTATAAAGGTTTTCTTACAAACATGCCGCCTTTAAAAAAAAAAACAAACACTAAAATCAAAGCACCTATAGAACCTGTCTGACTTGTATTGGAGAATTAATCTGGGTGGAGAAAGAAAAGCAAGTATGTCTGACATTGTAGTTGCAGGATATGTTGTTTCAGGGGAGCAAAACTGTCTTGAAGAAGTCTCTGTTCTCTCCTCTGTGTGACTGTGCCTCTCAGCTCACCATGCCCATGCTTGTCCTGTAGCAACTGTAGCAGCCAGCCCTGAAAGGACAGGTGTGGCTCTGGTCCCAGTGCCGATTGTCTCAGGGCTGGAGGAGAGCTGCAGGGAACTTCACAGTGCACGAAGGTGACTGGTTTTCTGCCAGTTCAGCTCACTGAACGCTGCTGTTCACTGGGTGCTCTTAGGGAAAGAACAAGCCAGTGCCTCACGAGCCTGAGTCAGCCTCAAGCTGCTGAGGGGCAAAAGCATTCGTTGTGCTGTGAACTGTGGGAAATAACACGAGACAGCGTAGTACCACACATCAAAACAAACAATGAAGTTCTGGAGAAAAAAAGTGAGGAACGTGTTTCCGTGTTCCTGTTGTTTGTGCTAGCATGTGTACGACTTTGGTGCTTTGCTGTTCAAATGACTTGATTATTTTTCCTTCAGAAGCTCACTGGCTGGGTTTGTTGATTCCTGAGCAGTTTGTTACATGGCCACACGAATGAATGCTTGCTGTAGTTTAAAGGAAGAGGTGTAGTGCAGGAAGAAGGAGCCTCTCCAAGGCAGCCTGGGTTTATTTTGGCTGCTGACTGGGACGTGCTTTCTGCTGGGAGATGTATAGCTGTGGTATTTCTAAAGCTGCTGTGATGGAACAACTGTCCTATCCCACACCTCGCTGATATTTTTACAGCCTGCTCTATCCCTGGTTTGAAGTTTGATTGTACCCTAACAGAATAGGTTGTTTTCCCAGTGATAGTGTGCAGGCAGAGACGAAGCAGGGATGGGGACGGGCAGCACTGGTGGCACCAGAAATGCTAGAAAACTTCTACAGTTAAAAAATGTGGGTTTTTTTCCTCATGGCTCCTGTATGTGGCCTTGTAGCTAGTCCAGCTGTTGCTGTGAGGCACCCAGCAGGGCTGACCTGATCAGGAGTATTCATGTGTTGATGCTCACAGCTGTTTCCATTCCCACGCTGCAGTGGTAACACTGCTGTCATTAGAGCCATGTCCTGGGTGTCCCGTGTACGAGGCAGCTGTGAGCAGCGTGGCTCTGAGCACTGATGTTTACTCAGAAGATACTTGCAGGGTATTTGAAACAACAACAAACCAACCCCAACAGTAGAGGAGGGAGCAATCTGGCAGTATTGGCTATGAGGTCTTCTCTCTTTCAAGGTATTTTTGAAGAGGGAAAAATAAGTGATGTGGAAGCAGCAGATGTTAGTTTGAAATGCCATTTTTAATTTTAAACTGAAAATGCTGGGGTGCAGCTGGAGCAGCCTGTCCATGCCTGCTTCCATGCCTGTGCTGCTTCTCTTCCTGCCAACGATGAGCAGCTAATGATTGACAAAACCTTGGCCCCGTCTTTGCCCTTTCACCATCTCTCCCTTTCAGTTAACTTGAGGCTTCTGGAGTGGCTTCTGATCAGAAAGATGAAAGGTTATTTCTCTTATACCCTCTGCACGTGATTGAGTTCTTTCTTGCCTCTTTCACAGAGGTGGAGGGTGGAACTACCTTGTATGATCTTCTCACCAACTCAAGGCACTTGTCTTAAGATGCTGATGTGCTTCACTATTGCTCCCTGCAAATCCACTGTTTAACAAATATAACACCTGCTTAGAACAATATGCTTAAGAGGTAGCAAATGCCACATGCTCTTAAACGTCCCTCCAAGTGACATGATGATTGTAGAGGAACTTTGGTCAGAGAGCCCTTATGCTCGTTTGGTGTGGATCTGTTTCCTTTAGATGGTAGATATGAAATGGAGTGCAGAATTAGGGTGAAAAATGGTAGTGTGACTACACAGTGAATTAACTGGAGAGTGGTGGAACAACACTGATGGTTTTTCTCATCATCATGTAATTATTCAATGTGGTTTTTTCTTCCTTTGTTCACTTCTGGTGGTTTTGTGTGCAGCTCCTCAAAATGTTCCCGTTTCTGTTCTCCATTATGCTCACTGTGCTATTGCACAGAACTTGAGCAAAATGCCTCTGTTTGCTGCTGTGTCAGAGTCTCCAGCAGACGTGGTTCACGATTGAGCAGAGAAGAGCTGTGCCTGCTGCTGTCTGCACTGCGTGCTTTGCTTTGGTGCTTGTTTTTACGTGGGTCCATGAGTAATGCTTCCATTCAACTTTTTATTACTAGTGGTCCTTTATATTGTTGTAAAATAACCGTATTTCTGCTACTTAATACATTTTTAATCAAGTGTTTGTAGCAGCTGTCTCTTCCTTATTTTAGATTTCCTGTTTTTCTGGGGAGCTGTCTTTTTAATTACCACTACACTTGTGGCCCTTTTCAAAAAAGAAAACAAGGAATTAACACCAACAAAAGAAGAAACAAAAGGCATCACTGATACATACAAGCTGCTCTTCTCAATAATCAAGATGCCAGCGGTTTTTACGTTCTGTCTCTTGATTCTCACAGCAAAGGTAAGGAAACACGTTTATGAGCCATGAGGTGCCAACACAGTGAGAGGTTCCTGTGATTCCTCAGTCCCTGTGATGTCACTTGTGCCTTAGCTTTGCTCCTGGCTGTCAGCAGTTCCAAATTCTCACATGGGGTTTGGAAACACAACTGCTTGCACAACAGAAAACATTTGTTTTAGCATTTAAGTGTTTACCCACGTATTGAGGAGAAGCCTGATTGCAGTCTTCTGTTGCAGTAGTTCATTTTTAAGTGTGCCTCTTTACAGTTAGGCTCTTTGTGTAGCGTTCAGTTAAAAGGACAGAAAATGTTTATTTTAACCCAAATCGTATTCCTAGAATCTGCAGCTCTGTATAAAGTAGGTTTCCATGGCATCCTCCTGGCAGCTCTGGATACCAGCAGGCCTTTAAGGTATGGGCATGAACACTGTTGCTGTGCTTAACGTTCCTGCTAGAGTTTTGGCATTTACGATGAGAATAGCGTGCAAGTAGAGAATGTGTTTCAGAACCAATTTGGAAATCAATTGACTTTTGTTTCCAATTTGTACTCTGTCACATTTCTGTGTGTATTTGATACCATGTGAACTGCATTTCTAGCCACACAATGTCTGCTTTCCCTGGTTTATTTTGTCAAATTTATGTTGCAGGTTGGATTTTCAGCAGCAGATGCTGTAACAGGACTCAAATTGGTGGAAGAGGGAGTACCTAAGGAGCATCTAGCCCTGCTGGCAGTTCCAATGGTTCCTTTACAGATAATACTGCCTCTGATCATCAGCAAATACACAGCAGGCCCCCAGCCGCTGAACACGTTTTACAAAGCTATGCCTTTTAGGTAAAAACACAAACAAAACCTGACTTATGGAAACATGGTGACTTGTGTATTCAGATCAAGTGTTCTCATTGCCTTGTAACTCTGACTTCCAGACAGAAGAAAAAGCATGTCAGAATTTTCCTAGTAAGTTGAGCTCTGTTTTGTGCCTTGAAGGTGATGTATGTGGTGACCTGAGGGAGCACAGCGTCCTCACCATGTGTATACAGTAGCATTAGAGCAGTGCTTTCCTGCTCTTAGTGTCAATAGTTCCCTGTTCGTGGACTGTTCTGACTGGATTTGGGACCTCATGTAATTATGAGGTGATGTAAGAGAGGCTCTGTGCATTGGTGAGTCACTGGGAGCACCTGCAAACGTGTGCTTCACTGAGATCTCTGAGAATGAAAGGTGAACAAAGTGGGTATAGGCTGAGGAGGTGTCGTTTGCACTGAGTGGCTTAAATGGGAGTTTGCTTGTGGAATTCTGCAGGAGTTTCAGTTCTGGAGCAAGCCAAGGAATCCAGCAAATTACTCAATGCTTTTATCCAGTAGATCGATGTTTGGTCTGTAACGTTCAATACTTGACTGTGCTCCAGTGCAATTTATTCTTTTTTTAAATGAAAACACACATAAATAAATAACATTTAGTTGTATATCCTGTGTTGCTTCCTACACAAAATTTCCGTGTGAGGGACGGGGGAGGAGGTCTGGCAGTGTCACAGTTGTAGGGGAGAAAGAATTGTTGAGGTTTAAAGTGTTTATGGCTCCAATGTTAAATTGATTGTTAAATATTAAATATGTAATTATATACGAGATAGCTCTAACTAGAAATAAACTATTTCTATTTTAATGTTGTACACACAAGTGTGTGACAGTTGCTTTGTACCAAGGTACAGAAACATGGGCAGAATCATTTGAATTACACATTATCTATCTCATTCCTGCAGGTTACTTCTTGGACTGGAATTTGCTTTTCTGGTATGGTGGACTCCTAGAGTAAGACATGAAGGAGGATTTCCTATCTACTACTATGCTGTAGTACTGCTGAGCTATGCTTTACATCAGGTAAGGGACAGGAGGGTACTCCATATCTAGAGGACTAGAAGTGCCGTGAGCAGCTGCTGTTCACTGGGAGCCATCTGTTGTGCTGTACAACTTCAGTTTTGTAAATATCATTTCTCCCCATTCTGTTGGGCATCTTCTGCAGAGCCACTTGCAGTTCACCAGACCTGCTTTTGTTTCCAAGGCTTTTTCCCCAAATGCAGAGGCTCAGAAGCTTGGTACCATTAGAAATACCAGCATTCTGACTGAGCTTTGTAAGCACGGTGGTGATCGTGCCTGTTGTGCAGCTCCATAAAGCTTTGTGACTGCTCTATTGATCTGCAGAAACAGCAGAATGGATCCAATCCGTAGGCCTGGTGCAAACTGGTCTTTGGATCAGAGCAAGCAAAAGTGTTATTTTTATATGCTTTTTTATTTGGCCTTGTGATAAGTTCAGTTGGATTTGAGTAACTCGATTGCCTGTGAGACTGGATCCATTTCTGTGACTCGATGAGAGCATCACAGCAGCTTGATGTTAGCAGGGAAACTGCAGGACTAATTTCTGTTGTACGACTTTAAACCTGTTGGGATTGTTTTTGCCTCAACATTGCTAACTTCAAGTAATCACTCAAACAGTGTTTATGTTAGGGCTTTTGTTGTCCCTGCCTGCGACTGGGGAGACCTTACTGTCCCGTGGGTTTCCATCCTGTAGATCTCGCTGTATAGCATGTATGTTGCAGTCATGGCTTTCAATGCCAGAGTCAGCGACCCGCTGATCGGAGGGACCTACATGACGCTGCTCAACACTGTGTCCAACCTGGGAGGGAACTGGCCGTCCACCGTCGCGCTGTGGCTCGTTGATCCGCTCACGGTTAAGGAGTGCGCAGGAGCCCAGCCACAGGCCTGTGGGAGTGCACTTGAGGCAGAGGTATGTTTGCAGGCTGTGAAGGTCTCTGTTCAACTATTTCTTGGTAAAATGGCTTCTCTAAGTATGTTTTGTTCACCTTGGAAAGCCTGTGCAGTGCATAGTTTACACTTAAAAATTCTCTCTCTGAGAACTGATTTTCGTGTCCGGTAAATTCGGTCTGTTTTCATCTGTGCACTCTTCAGAGTTAAAACCTTCACCAAAAATTTCCACTTGCAGAGTAGTTGTTCCTTTCTGTCTTAACTGGAGAGAAAAGCTGATGGTGGAAGCAGTAGATCAGTGCTGCATCCTCTCCAGTATGTGGAGGCTGTAGCTGCTGAGTAAACTTTGCTCAGCCTGGAGCTGTGTAAGTATGCACTCTGTGCTTGGCAGGCTGTCTGTCTCCACATCACCGCAGCTTTGTGGCAGGTTTTAGTTCTGTCTGTCTGGAGGCTTCCTGGCTTCATACCTCGATTCCTTCTACCGTGATGTTACTTTGCTGTCTTTGATCTCTGCTTTCCACGTGGAGCTGAGCAGTGTGACTGGCTGCCTTCCCAGTTCTGGGGAGCCCTGTGGAAGAGGACAGAGATCATACTGTGCTGCTGTGCATGGATCAAACAACTGCATGCACAGCTGGCTGGGAAGCTGGGTTTCGCATTCACCTCCTTGTGGGCGAATGACAAATTTTAATGCAACTGTCTGGAGGAGTGGAAATGCTGAGGGGGTCGTATTGCATGGTTTTTTTCCTTTCTTGTAATTGAGATTTTAGTCTTGAATACCTTCCTGTGTTTACAGGACTCTGTGATGTGTGGTCCTCTAAGCACACACAGTGTTCAGACAAGTCACATTTGACTTCTACCAGTGGAGTTGCAGTTCTGAGTGGTTGCAGAGGAGAAGCTGCTCCTGCAGTGCCTTTTCAGCACGTGTCTCAGCTTGCTGCTGACTTGGTCCCCTGTGCCCTGGCATCTGTTGCTCAGGGCCCTGCTCTTTCAGCTCACCCCTCCAGTGTTTTTCTGCATCCTTCCACTTGGCAGTGTTCCCCCACCACACCTCCCTTCTTCCTCCTAATCTGATTCTGACACATCTCGGAATCACACACATGCTGGCAGAAACCTCTGTTTATGGGATTGCTTTATCTTGGGATCATAGCAGCACTGAGAGACAAACAATAGCAGAAACAGTCGTGTACCAAACACCTTCCCCCTCAATGTGTTTTTATCTTTCAGTTCTGTAATTAAAAAGCATCCCTGGCATGTTTTCCTCAGACATAACTGCAGGCTGCTCGCTTTGTGCTGTCTGTTTGTGGGTTCCCTGTGTGATGTGCAGGGCTGTAATTTCTGAAAAAGCAATTTGGATAGAATTTCCTCCCCCCACCCCCTCACGAAATTGAGAATAATCATTGCACCTCTTTAGTAGCATTTACTCCTTTGGCCAAATATTTCCATCTCCCACATGTTTTATAACAAAGCTTTGTTGTTTCTCACACCAACTGTGTGAGCTCAAAAGCCTCACATCATTTCTGTAAGAAAAAGAGCAAGATTTATTTAGTTAGAATCTTGAAACAGCAATTAAACTGTAATATCCAGTGCCTGCTGCTAACAAGTCTTGTGTTTCAGTATCTCCCAGGCAATACTTCATGCCTCTACCTTTGCTTCTGCCTTCCAGCTCTGCACAAAAGCTGGTGGTTCCTGTGTCACCACCCTGGATGGTTACTACGTGGAATCTGTCATCTGTGTCATTCTGGGGTTTGGCTGGTGGTTCCTGCTTGGGCCAAAGTTCAAAAAGCTGCAGGATGAAGGACAGTCTTCATGGAAGTGCAAGAGGACCAACTGATGCGGTTTGAATACTGGATGGACTCGAGATCATTTTAGTTTTATTACAGAGACGTATCCCATAATCAATAAACAGGAATATAGGTATTTTTACATGCCAACTTGCTGGAACAGTGGTATGTGTGAATGTGATACCACTTGCCTTCCCAGTGTGAAAATTCAAGTTCAGAATGTGAGGATGAGAAAATGGCACTTACGTACTGCATAGAGATCCCCATGCTCTAGCTTCAGAGTCATGGCTTCTGATAGAATCAACACCTGAATTTTCCATATAGTAAGTATGGAAAAGCTGAACAGCAGCTTGGTTAGCTGAGTTCCAGTTCTTAATTTTCAAACCAATGATGTGGTGCAGGCAGTGGACCAGGGGAAGGACGTGGAAGGTGTTTTGACTTGGAGGTTAAGCACATTGTACTACAGAGTTCATCGTGGGAAGAGAAATGTAACTTGTCTTTGGGCTTTGTTTCTTCTCGCTTTCTGGACTGTAACCACACCTCAGAGGACGAATTAATGTTTCAGAGATTCTTTTAAATGTATTTTCTGGCTTTTTTAAGCTTTAAAGATTTATAAGAAAATATTTTTATAAACAAAGTTACATTTGTTTAATTTATTTCCTCTGTTTCAAAGCATTTTGATTTGATGAAAAGTTGAAGGGAAGTAGGACTTGGGTAGCGCACAATACACCGAGCCTGCAGCCCTGCTGGCACAGACTGCACGGCGTGGGGTTAGCACATAAAACACAGGCTTCAAAAGGAGAGGGTGTGCAGTCCTTGTGGAGGCAGTTGTTCCGTTGGGATTAACTGATCACGTCGGTTCCTTTGATGCTGAAATTTGAAGATAATCGGGGAGCAAACACGTCTCTCTTCCCAGCTAGGGGCAGGAACAGAAGATGGTGCCTTTGGAAGTGAGTTGGTGATGACAAACTTGCCAAATTGCTGGGCAGTGGCGTCCAGCCTGCTCGTGTGTAAAGCCAACAGGGTACATCGTGTGGTCGAGTGCTGCAGGAATTGTACTGATCCTTCACAGCAGAAATCTCCTGGTGCATTAATGAAGAATGACTTCTCTCTTGAGTGCCTTAGTGATGTACAGCAGGTCTACTGTACTGCTGGAGACAGGGCACTTGTGACGTGATGGATGTTTATGGTACATCATTTAAAACGATTAAAAATACCTCTGAAAGGTACGCGATTTGTTTTTCCATGCTCTGTTTCTTGCCTTGTCAGTACTGGAAGTATTGCACTGTGAGCTTCATGCTCTGAGCTCCTGGGAGGGCACGGCCTGTGCACCTTTTGTTCCTGTATGCTCCAGAAAAAAGCCAAGTTGATAGCAGCTTTGGACTGACTGGGGGGGCATAGGGGTGTGCATCAAGTGCGTGCATGACGGTGCCAGAAGAGGACAGTGACCAAGTGCTCCCTTGGGTACAGAGCCCATTGCTCCACTTGTCAGAGCAGCACCCCTGAGGGCCAGTAGTGTGCCTGGGCTGCACACCCTGTGCGTCTGTGCTCCATTCCATCTGTTCCAACTACTAAACAACAAAGTAAGCATCAGCACGTTTTACTCCCTAAACCAGGTCTTCCAGTTTCACCTCTGCATAAGCACAGCAAGAGTGTTAGAATATACTGGGGATTTGTAGCCAAAGGATATATTTTTCAGCTGCAGCCACGAGTGCTACTGGGTTAGGTACATATGGGCTGCTTATTTTAGCAGCAGCTTGTCTGTGCTGGCAGGATTTTTTTCCCAGCTCCTCTGCAGTTGAGAGAAAAATCCTTTGGAAAAAAAAAATCCTCTGGAAATTGTTTACACAGAGGGTGGTGAGGTGCTGGAACAGCTGCCCAGAGAGGCTGTGATGCCCCGTCCATCCCTGGAGGTGTTCAGGGCCATTGGGTGGGGCCATGGGCAGCCTGGGCTGCTATGAAATGTGGAGGTTGGTGGCCCTGCATGTGGCAGGGGGTTGGAGATTTGTGATCCTTGAGTTGGAATGCCCCTTGCAACCCGGGGCATTCTGTGATTCTATGATCCTGAACTGCAGGATGTGGGAAATCAAATCCATCGATGTTTTATAGTTAACTTCTACTGTGCGTTTTTGATGCACTGTTCCTGGAGGTGCTGATGTAGCCTGCTAGTAATAAAGATACGTTGGGCATTGCTGGAGTGATACGTTAGCTGAACTCCTCGTCAAAACTGAGCTCCGCATCGGGGCTGTATGCGGTGTGATAGAAGTTCCTCTTCAACCCGGGCGGCGGTTTGCGCTGTGTTCGCTCAGCTTTCGGGCGCTGCCGGCAGCTGACGGAGGCGGAGCGGCGGTGAGGCCGTGCGATGCCAGAGGCTGAAGCTCTGTCCGTCTGCTTTACGCTTTCGCTGAGAACGAGGTTTCTGCGCGGTTCCCATACGCAGAGGCAAGCTGACACCGCTCCCTCGGTACGGAGAGGCGCGTCCGTGGAGGCGGAGCGCCCTCCGCCCGGGGGCGGCGCTGCGGGGCGGGGCGGCGGCCATGGCGGAGCGGCGCAGCGCAGCGGCCGAGGGTTTGGGCCGCCTCTCCGAGTGGGCGGACGCGCACCTCAGCCTCGTGCGGGTAACAGGGCGGTGGGGCCGGGAGCTGGGAGCGGTGCCGGTGCCGGTGCGGCTGAATGTCGTTTCTATCTCATCTCCCCGCAGAGTCTCAGTGCCGGCGTGGCGGTGGCCGGGCTGCTGGTGTTGGCCAGGAGCGTGCGCCTGGTGAGTGCGGCGGGGCGGGGCTGCGGAGCGCCGGGACCCCCGTTCCCCCACTTGCCCCCAACCCCGCAACGATGCCGGGCTCCCCAGGGCCGCCCCCAGCTCCGCTGCGCTGCGCAGAGCCCCGTGCCGCTGCTCCTGCCGGAATGGCGCCCCCTGCCGGCACCGCCCGCCCTGCGTTGCTGCGGCTCTCGAGGCCGTTTTCCCCGTCCCCCCCCCCGGCTCCGGTGCGTCGTGACCCGGCTCGCGTTCCGGCTGGCGAGGCCGGTGCTTGCTCTTGTATTCCCTGTCACCTTATTTCTGGATTTTATTTTTTTAATTGTCGTCTTGTTTTCCCCGATTCCTCCTCTCCAGCTCCATCTCCCCGTTGCACAGCTGTGTGTGTGGCCCAGGGACCAAGTCCTCTCATGTTTGTGCTTCAGTTGACTGTAGAGTTGGTTCCTCGTGTCTTTTTCCACACTTCTACAAGCAGAACGACGTTTCTAACAGTTCTCAGCATAAACCTGAATCTTCCCACACTGACCAGGCTGGTGGGGTTTTTTCAGAGCTGTTAAGACCAGATTTGAACCACTTCTGCTCTTTAGACTTTAGGTCCTAACAGTCTGTGTCACCACTGAGAGACCTCGTCCCACGGAGGTGGTCGGGGGGAGCAGCTCAGGGCAGTCACTGCAGGGCGGTGGAGCTCTGCAGAAGCAGCTCAGTTTATAGAACCCTAGAATGGCCTGGGTTGCAAAGGAGCACAATGCTCATCCAGCTCCAACCCCTGCTGTGTGCAGGTCACCAACCAGCAGCCCAGGCTGCCCAGAGCCACATCCAGCCTGGCCTTGAATGCCTGCAGGGATGGGGCATCCACAGCCTCCTTGGGCAGCCTGTTCCAGTGCCTCACCAGTTCTTCCCATCGGTGTGTCGATGATGTGTGTCAGTCCTCTGCAAAGGATTTCCTGCAGTGAGAGCTCTGCAAGTTAATTAAGATTCTTCATTCTGAGCTCTGTGCCATCCCAGTGCATCTTTTCCCTCTGTCCTCTCACTGAGCAGCAGCTTTGTTCCTGTACTGCAGCTTTGTTAAGCTTTGTTTCCTTGTGTGATCATATAACTCTCCTTTGAATCCTGTTGTGAACAGAATGTAGTATCTAATTCACTCATCTTGTGATCTCTGCATGGGTGCACACCTGCTTTTGTCCCTCTCCTATTTACTCCCTTATCAAAGGCTGTGTTGTTCCCTCTGTCCTCCACTCTGCCTTTGTTGTTGCTGTGTCTGTTCTTTGCTGGTGTCTTCAAACACTTTTTTGCTTCCTCTCCCCCATTCTAGCACCATCCGGACCATTTCTAACCCTTCTTTTCTTGGTGAATCAAGTTGACTTCAACCTGTATTGCTCAAACCCATCTGTTTCTGTTTTTCTCTAAGCTTTCGTGCCCGTGCCTCGTGCTGCATGCCCTGCAGAATGGGGAGCGTTCCTGAGTGTGAAGGCTGCTGTGTGTCTGCAGCTCATTGCTGTCTAACAGAAAGCAGTTCCTCGTGCTGTTTAACAGCACGGCTGTGATTCACCAGATATTTGTAGAAGTTGGACTATTTGTAGAAGTTGGATTTGACTGTAACTGCTCTGTGGCTGTTCTTTTTTTAACACTTGTTCTTCTTCCTATCAACAGACAACAAAGTTTACAAATGCTTTGGATATACCTGCAGGGTTTATAGAAAAGAATGTGAAATTGCGAGGAAAAGTGCATCGTGTCACTGAGATGGGTCTGGAAGTGGAGCACATCCCCATCAGCGTTCCTTTCATTACCTCAATACAGAGAAAGTGTGAGTAAAAGTACGTGGAGAGAAATGCAATGCACGCAGAAATAGGTCAGGAGTTTTTAAATCCTATTCTTGGAAACAGGTGGGTGTGAATCGATGGGATGCGAAGTGCTGTGTCTGTACAGAGATCGGTGCTGGGACAGAGGTGAAGTTGTGGTCTGGCTTTGCCCTTTGGTCTTCCCATACTGTACAGATGGGAAACTGAGGAATGGGAAGGAGCGAGGAGAGCTCTGTAGGAAGAGCTTGCTGACACTTTAATAGCAGTAGCAGCACTGCGATGTATTTCTGGCAGCAAAACTCAAGTGTCTGGGCGGTTCATTTGTTTGCATGGCTCCTCTCATTCCAAGGGGAAAAAAACCCTAGAACTGATTTATTTGTTATAATGTCTGTGGGAATAGACTCATTAACAACAGCTGAGGCCGTGTGCAAAGCGTGACAGCTAACTTGTCTGCTGTGTTTGGTAAAGGAGTGCTGTGTCTGTGCGCAGGGCAGCCCGAGGGGCTCTTGCTGGTGAGACTGGCCGGTGTGGAGCTGACCCCCGAGGGCACGGCGTGGCTTCAGAGGGAGCTGAAACCCCTACAAGTGATCTGGTTCCAGCTTCTCGGGAGGGAGCACTTGGCACTCGAGTGCCTTGTTTTAGTAAATAAGGTAAATGCAGTGGTAAGAATGACTTAAAACTGTGGGGTTTGGCTGCGATCGGGCAGTTATCTCAGTACATCAGAATGTTATCGATGCCATTTCATAGAATCATGGAATGGCCTGGGTTGAAAAGGACCACCATGCTCATCTAGATTCAACCTCCCTGCCAGAGGCAGGGTCACCAACCACCAGACCAGGCTGCTCAGAGCCACATCCAGCCTGGATTTATATTTACATGAATCTTAAGTAATGTATTTTTAAACCAGATTCTGAGATGAGTGTATCTGTGGACCAACCTGGCTGCACCGGGCAGTTCTGGTGGGCTTAATGTTCAAGCCATGCAATGCCTTCTTACAGCTCTCTTGCACAAGTACCATTTTAAAAGTCAGCTGAATTTCGTTCAACTCAGCTAAATGAGTTAAAAAGTGAAAAAGCTTTGAAAGTTAAAAGTTTCTCTCTGCATGAGCACAGATTCAATGGGAAGTACAGCCTGTACCTCCGAGGCAGCACATACATCTGCATGCATGCTCTCTGTAAGGGATAAGGGGATGTGACATTCCCCATGCTGTTCTGCAGGGCCGATTTTCCAGCGTGTGCTTAAATGAAGAGGTCCTGAGAGAAGGGCTTGGAAGAGCTGCGAGCATAGAAGGACTGCAGCACGATTCTCACCTGTTCTGGGAGCTGCACAAAAGACTTCTCCGAGCGGAGCTGAAAGCCTTGAGGAAAAATAAGGGGATATGGAAAGAAGAAAGCTTCTCTGAAAGGATTAGAGGTCATATAAGCAACAGTAAACTCGTGTGGACATTGAAACGTTTTGTGAGCTGGTTGAGAAACTAAGTTTAAGGATGGGATGGGAGGCTGGACTGGAAGCAGGGCAGTTATGTGTTACATGCTTGTGTAAAGTGTAAGTTAATGCTAACAAGTGCCAGCACTTGGGGTTCCTTGTCTTGAACAGAAAACCCAAGAACTACAGAGTGCTTTCTAATTTAGTCTGTATGGGACTGAAGTGTAGTGATATTAGGCAGGGCAAGAATGGAAGTGTTGTTAAGCTGAGCTGTTCCTCAGATCCTAACTGCCATGTCCTGTTCCTGCTGGGTACCCACAGCTGTGAGCAGCAGTGACGTTTTCCTGATGATTCTAGAAATGCCTACATGGGATGGAATAAACCTTCTGGAATTGGAAAAAGGGGACCAGAGCACATTGAGGACTTGTTTTGTTTTTCAGAGTGGTGTGAAGTGTCTGCCAGGTGTATGTTTGTAAATTTTCCAGAATAAAGATTGAATTTCTTATATTCGTTGTGGCTTTTCATATACCAAACACCTGAGCTTTGTATGCTGTCTCCCACACTCCTCATTATGTGAGTGAAGGACTTCATGCATTTTTTTCTCTGTGTGTATTCCTTAGGCAATGAGACACCAAAGAGAGCGATGTGGTCTGAAAAGCTTCATCATCCAAGCCCTGCTGACTGGCTGCTCTGCCACCCTGTGCTGACTTCGGGGCAGAACTGTGGCTCCTGGAAGCAGCTTTTCCTCAGATAGGAACACACACAGGGGATGTTTATTCCTGGGTCCTCCCAAGGTGTGCTTCTTGTCAAGCACAGTGCAGCTGTGTGTCTGTGTGAGTACCTGGGGTGGCTCTGCAGGCAGGTGTGATGGAGCGCAGCCAGCATCAGTGTGTTCAGAAGCAGCATCAGGAACTTGCATGGGGCGCTGACAGCTGGCTGCACTCAGACACCAGAGCACTGGGTCACACAGACACAGTGCTTCTCAGGGCGGGAGGTAGCTGGTGCTTTTTATCCATCCTTACCTACAAGAAGTTCTTCCCCACGGAGCGCTCACAATGTGCGTGCAGCCTTCTGCTGCAATAAACACGAGATAATTCTACACAGACTGCATTTTGCTTGTAAGGGAGCCTATATTCATCGCCAAGGTCCTCCTTAAGGCTGAGACCGAGAGGAAGGAAAGGAAGGGCTCTGTCTTTGGGTTCGGACCTCTCGTTAATGGCGCTGGGCTCTTATCGGCCCAGGCTGAGCTGTGAAAACAAATCCAAAGCATCTCCTCCTCCTCAAGGAATAAAAAGAAGAAACAAAAACAAAAGCACAACCGCCGAGGAAAGGAAACAGCTGTGGCTGCGCGGGAGCGCTGTGGGTCGTGATTGAGGAGCAGCGCAAAGGAGCCCAGTTGAGGACGGGGCAGCGCCTCGGGACATGCGTTACCCGAGGGCGGCGCTCCCCGCAGCAGGTGCCGCCCGGGGGCGGCGGGGCCAGGCGGCTCTGCCCGCTGCGGAGCTCTGGGAGGGGAGGCGGCCGCGGGCGCACAATGGAGCAGGTTGAATGGGAGCGGGCTCCGGGCCGCCGCAACACCGGGGCTGGATCGCCGGGCGGCGCTGCGCTGCGGGGCCGGAGGGCGCTCCGCTCCGGGCCGGGGCGGCTCCGGGTTTGCCCTGAGCTCTGCGCCGGAGGGCGGGCCGGGACGGGCGGCGGCGCCGTGCGTTTGAACCGAAGAGCGAGCGGGTCTGGGAGAACGAGCGGAGCCGAGCCGCGTGCGCGCGGACCTGAGCGAGCCGAGCGGGGCGGCCCCGCGAGGAGCGGCACGGCGGCCGGAGCTCCGCGCGCCGCCCGAGTCCAGGTGCGGTTTGCGAGGGAACTTTTGGTGGCCGGGAGCTGGGGGCAGCCGGCACGGCAGGGGGGGCCCCGTCGGGAGCCGAGCCGGTGGGGTCACGGCGGGCGGCTGCGATGCGGCGGCTGCACGGGAGCGCGGCGCGGGACGCGGGCTGAGCGGCACGGCGCGCTGAGGCTGAGAGCTGGGACAAACGGGCCGTCACGGGGCCGCGCTCGGGTCGTTCGCAGCCGCGCCGTCCCCGGAGTTTCGGGTCCGGCCGAGCGAAAAATGCCGTCGGAGTGAAGCGTTCTTGAGCTCCTGGGGAAGAGCCGGCCGCGTCCGACGGAGCGCTGTGCTCTCGGGCCCTTTGTTTGAGGAGCGGCTGTGAGGTGCTTTTACGGGGCGCGTGGCCGCTAGCTGTGGGGAGTGAAGCGGCGCGGGGCAGAGCGCGGGCAGAGCCGGGCTCTGTGGGCACTGCGAGCCTCCAGTCCGCCAACGGGAACCTTTTGTCGTTAAACCGATGCGTTTCTTTTCTGTAACTTCAGAAAAGGAGGTGGTTTCGGGGAAAGCACGTCTCCATCCACCGGTAAAACGATGCGATCGGTGAGAACGGTGGGACGGCTTGGTTGCTGCCGACCTGCAGGTGCCTCCCGGCCGCCCCGCAGCGCTGGGGTGGGCGCAGCTCCTCCCTGGCTCTGCTCGGAGGCTGCCTGGGGAATCGATTTAACGCCTCGGGCCTTTCACGCCGCCGTGACTTCGATCAGATGGCGAAGCCGGGGCCGCAGCCCCACGGGAGCGTTCTTTTTCCTCCTCGTTTTTATTGTTCTTAAGCAAGTCTGGAAGTTAAAAGGAAAACATGTTTGAATTTTGCAGTCTGTTGGCAGGGCTGCCACGGAGCTGCTGTGTTCCTGGGACAGCTTCCCTGCCTGTGCCTTCAGACGAGGTCGGGCTGCTGCATGCTGGTGCCATGTAGGGTGCACAGAAACTTTTTCTGAGTGTTTTGAATTCATTTGAACGCTCAGAGGCTGCCTGAGGAATCGATTTAATGGAGATGAAGGTGCTCTAGAAGGTTATGCTTCTGGGACATGATTTAGCCCAGGGTTGTTAGTTAGGGTAGTATGGTTAGGTCGTGTTGGACTCAGTGACCTTTAAGGTCTTTTCCAACCTGAGTGATTCCGTGATTCTATGTTGGTGTTTTCCTTTTGGTGCGATAGGATGCAGAGCATGTTCTGTGCAATCATCCATTTATAAACAGGAGGGAGTTTACAATGGCTGTTTATGAGGGTAGATAATGATAGGACAAGGGGGAATGGTTTTAAAGTGAGACAGGGGAGGTTTAGGTTGGATATGAGGAGGAAGTTTTTCACCCAGAGGGTGGTGAGGCACTGGAACAGGTTGCCCAAGGAGGCTGTGGATGCCCCATCCCTGCAGGCATTCAAGGCCAGGCTGGATGTGGCTCTGGGCAGCCTGGGCTGCTGGTTGGTGACCTGCACACAGCAGGGGGTTGGGACTGGATGAGCACTGTGCTCCTTTCCAACCCAGGCCATTCTGTGATCCTGCTCACTGCACTAGAAGAACATGAAAGCTGCCAACCGTGGGGCAGCAGAGCTGAGCAGTGCCCAGGGATTCATTCATTGCCTTGTGCCACGAGGTCGGAGCTGTGCTTGGGGTAAATCTGTCTGTGCTTCCCAGGCCACGAGCAGGAGGTGCTTCCACTGCAGTGCTGCTGAGGTTGGCTGGTGTTGGTGCAGGCTGACCAAATTGCCAGGAAGTGTGTGTGTGCATTTTGTTTGCTTTAGAAAACTGCTCTTGCTCTCTGTACTGAGGGTGGTTTCCTTGTTCCAGTCTCTGCAGACACTGAGGACGTTACCATTTCTCCAGAGCCTGCTCTCTGCTTTCCCAGGGCCCCAATACGTGTGGCCTTTTTTAGGTCATCTGGCTTTACAGGTGCTCCATTTTGTTGTGCCTGGTAGATGAATGATGTGAATGCATCTGAAAGGTGGGGCACCATAGGGGATGGAAGGTGGGAGGAAATAGCCAGCATTGCAAATAGACACTAACAGAGCCTTCTCCAGAGGCAGTGGAGGGTGTGGAGAAGAGGTACTGAGAGCATCTTGGGGGCAGACACCTGTTGCAGTGCTAGGAAAAGCTGGGGACAAAACACTGAGGATGCAACATATGCTCTGCTGGGGGTATAAGGCCACGGGTGAGTATTGCAAAACCACTAAACCACTTCAGTTGTGTTTGGCCACGTGTGTTAACACAGCGTATGGCTCCTGGCAGGAGGCGTCTGTGTGAAGCTCTCCAACCTGAAATAACTGAAGGCTGCTTGCAAGAAGTTTCAGGTGGAGGCAATCTGCCGTGTGAAGGAGCACATGCACCACGACAGGCTTGATTTATTGGAATTGGCACAAAGTTCACATATCCATGCACATCAGGCACGGCCAAGCGTGTCTGTGAGTGGGGTGTAGGATGTGCTGACTGCTCGGGTTTGAAGCAGGCATTGCTGGGCTCATGGGAGCGTGCTTCCTGTGTTCTGTGCTCAGTCTTAGTTCCAGAAGTGGCAACAAATTTGGTAGTGCACCTGTAGGCAAAAATGGAAGAATATTTGCAGTCGCCAGCGTTAGCACTTGATGACAAGTGCAGAAGCTCTTGTGGAGGTAGCAGCCTTCATCCATACTCCTCTGGGGTCTGCATCTCAGTTGGTGAGAAGCCCAGTATCGTGCAAGATGCAAATAATCTGCCCATGGCCGCCTGTGTTAGCATGAGCCTTTCCCAGGCATCTTATTTTTATCTTTGTATTTTATCAAATAGTTTGAAATATTCTGTGTGCTGCCTGAGCTTCACAGATTGTAGTAATAGCTGGAGCAGCAGTTGAAATGGAATATTTCCCATTTCAAATAATAGTCTATCATGTTACCAGTGGGTCTGAAAATGACTTGTCTGAATTACCATCCTTGCTCTGAGAGATGGGTGCTCCCAGCACGACCTCTTGTGCTGGCTGCTGCCTGCCTTCTGAGAAGGAGTCCTCAAAGGACTTCCCCTAGGGGGAAGAAGTGTGTACCTCCAATTCCAGAAACATTATTTTGCCAAGTCATGCTAGGTGAGAACAAAGTAAGCTTACACTTCATGTTTGTTGTCATGACTTCGCGTCTTCAGAGCGTCATTTTGCTGCTGGGATGGGACGTGAAATCTGTGCCAGATGTTTTCGCAAGCTCTTAAATATGTGTCATTAACAGCTGGTTGGTGAATTTCTTGCTGTGTTGAGTCTCTGCAAACATCTCCTCCTTTCTCTTGTCTTTCGTATTTCACGCTTCAGGCAGAGGTGCACACGGTGAGGTGATGCTCACCAGATCTGTGGCTGAAAGCAGAGCCCAGTGGGCTCTTGACAGACCAGTGGTTTGCCCTGCTCACAGCAGCAGTGGGAATTATTCTGGCCTTCAAGTGTTGCTGAAGTTCCTTGGGAATGTGTCTCCGTGTTTCACGTGGGTCAGTTTGTACCTGGAGAACTGGGCCATGAGCTGAGAACTTGTGCCATGAGGTCAGAGCTGTGCTTGGGGTAAATCTGTCCGTGCTTCCCAGGCCTCGAGCAGGAGGTGCTTCCACTGCAGTGCTGCTGAGGTTGGCTGGTGTTGGTGCAGGCTGACCAAAGGTGTCCCTGGGAGCCTGTCAAACGCTGCCTGGGGTCAATCGTTTCTCCATGCTTTGGGGCTGTTGGTATTGCTGTGGGTAGCTCTTAAAGCTGCCAGTCCTGGGCGTGCTGTGTGTTCCTCTGCCTGTTCCCAAGGGAGTGCTGGTTTTATCCCATAGAAGAAACTGGAGAATGTGTAGAAGAATCTTCAGGATGTGCTGCAGGTGGTGCCTTGAAACAGCCAGCGGGGCAAAGCGAGTTCTGTCTGTGCAGATGAAAATCTCCAGCGTAGACTCTTGGGTTCAGCATTCACGATTTGAAAATGTACGTGCAGCAGAACCAACAGATGACTTGGATTAGTGGCACTGGGTGCACGGAAAGCAGCTGGAAGGTGTGCTGGAAAGCCACGTAAGGCAACAGCCCTACACACTCACTTGTGTTTATCAGCTCCACGCCTGGTGGGATGAGTGATGCTGAGCGCAGGGTGTGCGAGGTAGGTGTCCTTTGGAGCAGCGCCTGCTGAGCGATGGAGGCAGCAACGTGCTGCACTCCTGGAAACAATTCCTCCACAGGAGGAAAACAAATTCCTCTTAGGCTGCTTGAGGAATGGGGAGCAAATGCTAATTCCCTTTCAGGGTCTGTTGCCATGGGGAGTCGGTTCAAATCCTTTCTAATGCCGTCCTCAGCAGCAAGTTGTGCTGACACATGCTTTTCATGACTCCCCAGAAAGAGCAAAGGAATGACTTGAAACAAAAGCTCCACCAGAATTAATGGCCAAGGAAGGTTAAGGCTTGCTGTTTGCTAACGTGGGCTGGGCAGATAAGGAAGCTGTTTGTTGCATGGCCCAGTGCAGCCCGCTTGGCCTCCGGCCGCCATCCCATGTGCTTGCAGGGCAGGAATGGTGCAGGGCAACTTGTGTTGCACAGGGAGATCTCTTCTTTCTCTAGGAACTGTTCTAGGGAAATGCAATAAGAAAAAGATCAGATGTTGGATGATTGTTCCTTTTATTACCGGTTATCTTTTTTTCATGCTAAATGCTCCCTGTTGAAAAGGGATTGTCACTTTGGGGATATTTTTTGATCTTTCTGTTTCTACTACAAGATACTTTACATTCTAGGAAGCCCTCACGTATAGCGTGGGTAGTTGACAAAGAAAAAAGGCTTAGTAAGGTAGGTGAGGATGCTTTTCTTTATGATAGCAATGCCAATTTTGTAGGCAAAATTGCTTTTTTGCAACAGCATTGAATTTTTAACCTGACGTTGCTAGCGTGCCTTGCCTAGTTCTGCACTTGCCCTGGATTTGTGACACTAGAAGCATTTCTGCAAGCTATTTTGAATAAGTGAAGATATTTGATGCTGATTACAGTGGAGATTTGCACTGATGATGTGTGGAACCCTTAAAGCCTGTATTTGTATGGCAGTTAAGTCTCAATCTGCCTGAACTCAGACCAGCTTAAATGCTTAGCAATGTTTGGGTGACTGTTAGCGTCTCTGAAACGAAAAGCCCAGGACTGCAGACGTGTTGTACCCTATGAAATTTCTGTAATCCTTTTGGATTCCATTTTCTGGCCCGGTGATGGCTAAGCTTTTCATCTGATGGCTACTCTGTTCTGGAGGTACCAATTAAGTATGGTCTATGCTCCACAGCTTCTCGTTTATGTATGCAAGTTTGAAGGTTATTCCACCAGAAGAGCTGATCTTCCTTTACAGAGTGAAAAAACATGGACTAGGAACAGTAGCTAATTCTCTCCTGGCCCAGTATAAAACCTTCCATGCAGGGAGTTGCACCAGATGACCTTCAAAGCTCCCTTCCAACTCAAACCATTCTCTGGTTCTATGATGTGTGTTGATGGCTGATGATAAGCAGATGTGCGAGGAAACCTGCAGGCTATTGGAACCTGTTCCAGAGAAAGAAAGATGGCAAAAGCATGAGTTTTCCTGGTCACAATGCAAACTAAACTGCAGATGATTTCGCTCTGTCTCTTCGGTATCTGCTGTTTCAAAATATGAATGTAGCAGAGGGTGGAGTTCTTGGACTAGTGCAGGTAAGCCAGGATAAGTGTCCTGTCTTCTCTGCTTGCTGCTGCAGTGAGTGTGCCACGCTGCTGAGAAAAGACTTCAGAAATGCTATGGGGCTTGGTCTGAAATGTGTTTTTTTTGTTCTGTTCCCAAGACATTCAAGGAAATCTTTTGCTTACTCTCAAGCTTAAGGTAAATCAGTTATACTCTCTGTTCTTGCAATGGTGTAGACCTGTGAAGCTAACTTGGCTTTTGAGTGCTTTGGTGTTCAGTGAGGAAAGTTCAGGCGTTACTTCCACTCTGATGAGGTGCTTCTTTCTCCAGTTTGCAATACCTGGAAGCTACCTGGGTGTGTGTGATGCAGAGGTTGGGGTGCGATCCCAGCTGCCAGATTGAGAGCCAGCGTGTGCCTGGGAGGTGCGTTGCTGCTGCTGGCTGCAGGCAGAGGGCCTGGTGCCCTCCTGCACAGATGGCAGAGCTGCCTGCTTTATGGCCACACCTGGAGCTCATGTGGAATTATTGCCAGTAACGTGCTGACTGTGTCCTTTGTTTGGTTCTACGTTTCTCTTCCCATTTTCAACCTGCTTTTTTCCTTGTCTCTGTTATGCTTTTACTTTATGCCTCTTGTAGCTTCCAGAATCCCTGAGCTGTTTTATTGTAAAATTTATCACCAATTTGAAACGATTGCAGGTATCCAAAATCTGGAGCTTCTGTGCACTGTTTTCTGGACTTCCCTTTTCTGTTGCAGATGGAATTGCCAGTCACAATGGGTTTCTATCTTTCAGCTATGCAGAACTTCTTACAGAACATTTATTTTTCCCATACACCACTCTGTGCTAGAGAAAGGAATCCCTTCTTTAAGAATGATTCTTTCAAAGCCAGTTGGCTGGGCAGGCAGTGCAGTGTGAGCTTGGCAGCTGGTGCAGAGGCTTTGGCACTGGGAGGTAATGGTGGGCTGCACCATTTGCTGTTGGCAGGAACCATTTGTGCTATCAGACTGACTTAATGTTATCTGTCGGAGTGCTTCAGGAGCAGGAAGGGGAGAGGGCAGGTGAGACAAGAGGGGATTTGCAGTCTCTCCGCCCTGTATATTGCTGGCTTAACTACCAACTCATCTGTCTGAGTGTTCTCCTGAGAGCTGTGCACAGGACAAGGGAGTTCCTGGGTGCTAAACGGACACGTATGGGAGCAGAGCTTAGGGGAGTGCTGCCTTGTTGGTGTCCAGCCTGTGCAGCAAGAAGCGTCTGTTACAGCCGCACAGAGCAGCCTCTGCCTTCAGAAGTATCTTGTATGTTTGGCTCCACGAATTCTAGAATCCATTTCATTTCCCAAATATCTTCAGGGAACTTTCCTTGGAAGGAGTTTCCCCCTCTATCATGATGATAAAAAGTCTCATTTGTTCATCTCATCCCCGTGTATCCACGCAGACCTGTTTCTTTGTGCGCATGTATGCATGCACGAATGTAACTTGAACTTATTTTTTTCTATCAAACTTGAGCAAAATCAGTTTACTTTCAGTAATAACTGCCTTCATCCCAGCTTGCAAATTCCGCCTTCATCCCCAGCTGCTGGGAGAACCTTTGTTGCAGGCAGCAGCACGGTGCGGGGACCCGCGGTGCTCCAAACAAGGGCGTATTGTGTGAGCTGGGAGGGAGGGAGGGGGCTGCAGGTTCCCTTCAGAGCTGTGATATGAGTTCCGTGCGGGAGCTGAGCGAGAGAAGCCATCTCTCTTTGTGTGTGTAAATTCCAACGGATAAATACTTGAGACGATTTCTGTAGTTAAAACATAGCGATGCTTGTCTTTCCAGTACCTGAAGGAAAAAACCTGGCAGTAGGCTGGGTAGCAGTGATAACGTGATTTCTGTGCTGCTAAGCTAACTGTCAGCTTGTGCCTTACTAATTAACACCAGAAGAGTGACCGTGTGGCAAGCTATAATGAAAGCTCATGGCCTGGTAGGGCAAAAGTCCAGCAAATGCACAATGTGAGATGTAATGGCGATAGCTGCATAGTGGGCCCAGTTGCAGTCAAATTGGCCTTTAGTTTGAGCAGTATGTGGTGCATACTCAAACCACAGCCTGTAATGGAGGTGGGAGGGAGGTGGGCTGGTGACTGAGCAGACCAGGGCTGCTGTGGCTGCTGCGCCGAGCCTTGGCCAGGCAGCAGAGGGGGGTCCAGTGAAAGGATGCGGCTGAGCAGCAGGCCGAGGAATCTGCAGTTAATTTAAATACAAAAGAAATATGAAATGCTGATTTGTTGTCACCACAACTGCTCAGGGAGCCCTGCTGGGCGGGATGGGGCGCTGTGAGGCCCGGCTTACGGAACAAAAGGCTGAACTGTCTGAATAGAAGTTGGGTGAACTGACTCGAGCACAGCCTCGTCTTGATTTATAGCCACTGGCTTATTAATGAGTTAACTTGCACTGTTTTGGGCTCTGAACGTAACTGTTCTGGTTGTTGCCATTGTCCTGGGTTGTGGCAGTGGAACAGCAGAGCAGCTCATGGTGGAAGCTTTCCCAGGGACTGCATTGGGATTGTTTCCCACCTCATCGTCAGCGCTTGGCTTCAGCTGCTCGTGCTCCCTCGCTTGGCTGGGCTTTGCTTCACGTTGGCATGGTGTGCTGGTCCTTTTTAACTGCCTGATACGTGCTGCTGCCTGGGTCTGGGGAACGCTGGCCGTCAGGCGGCTCACCCCAACAGAGCTTTGGGCTCGTGGCCAGAAACATTGCTGTCTGCTCCAGGTATCAGTGTGGGAGCATCTGCAGCCAATTACCACGCATGCTCCCGTGTCCTTGTCCCTGCTGGAGGCACAACCATCCTGTGGCAGTGCTGGGAGCCTTGGCCTTGTTGGGCTGGGGCCAGCATGGACCTACGTGTGAAGGGGTTGGTGCTTGGCTGCCCCGTTCTCCTGGGGTTCTCAGTTTGGTTCTTGTGATGGGGGTAAAACAGAGACATGGGAAGTAAGGAGATGGTAAAGCAGATTGATGGTTCATCAGCTGCATCGGTACAACGTGGAACTGAAGAGTGGGACTCTGAGCTGAGAGCATCTCTTTGCTGCGTAAAGCTGGGGTCCTGGGGCTGAAGGATATAAATTTCACACAGCTGACGTGAGCAGATCTCCTCAAAAGTGCTGCCCATGTGCTGTCCCTGGAAGAGTCCCTAGGGGTGAACATCCCCCAGTGTTTTGATTCCTTTGATTCACTTTATTTATGTGGAAATTTAGCTGGGGACAATCCGTATTGTTTTATGGTGTTGTTGGATGTGCTAGCAGCTGTTAAATGTGGGACAGCATCATGAAATAGATCCAATTGATCCTTTCTCGTGGCCATGTGGTGGCCTGCAGGGCTGTGGGGCTGGATGAAGCAGCAGGCTGCTCTGGGGCTCGGCAGCACTGTGCTGGTGGGAGCTGCCCCATGGGGTCCAGCTGGTTGCATGGGCTCAGTCTGCGCCTGTCCTTTGCTGTGTGTCCCTGGAGGTGGGCTGATGTGTTTGGAGAGAGAAGGGCTGCATTTGCTGTAGTATTTTGAGGGTAAGAATGATTTGGCATGAAGGACTTTGATAAGTTCTCCTTTACAGTTCTAGCAGTTACGCGTTTCTTGTAAATGAACAGTTACTCATTCTGTTTCTGTTTGTAGGGTGGCTGTCTTTGGTGAGCAGAAGATCTCAGGATGAGTTACTGGAGCCTGGATAAGAAAAACTGCCTGCAGTACTGCAGACACTTCTTGGCGGACAACGGCGTGTTTCATGGTAAGCAGCAAGCTGTATTGTTGCCTTCTTTTTCCTGCTGAATCCAATGCACAGCTCAGCTGTGGGGTGCAGGGCAGCTGCAGCTCAGCCTGGTGGCTGAGGTTCTGCTGGACAGCACTGCACAAGAGATGTGTGCGTGTCCCAGCAATTAGCATGTTGCTCCTGACTCCTACAAGAGGTGTTGATAGAGCTGAAAGGGATGAGGGAGGCTTTTAAGGATTAGCTTGTTGTCAGCGTGCCTTTTGGAGCCTTCTGATCCTGCAGCTTCTGGCACAGGGCAGTGGTGATGAGTGCCTTTACAGGACAGGAGGGATGAGTGCCTTTACTAGCTTCTTGCATGGAGTGATCTTGACTGTACTGCTGGGAAATTAGGAAAGAAAATCTCATGTGAACTCAATGTGGGAAAAGCACAATCTGTTAGCAGGGTCGGTACTGTTACTGAACCCCTTGTGACTTGCTGACAGTTGTGCACACGTCCACCTCTAATGTCTGTTAATTCTAATCTAAGTAGCTTTTACGACTTCTAAAAAAATTGCTGTTATATTTTCATATTCTGGCATTGGGATCATGGCTGCTCAGGGAGCAAGTGTGCAGAACTGTTGATTAGCTTATTTTTCTACATTTATGCGTGCTAATATTCTGTAATGGTTAAATGAAAGACGAGACTTGTTTAGCAAATAGCTGATTTTGTCTTAGTAGTTCTGAAAGTAGCTTTTCATACTTAGACTAATTATCTTTTCCTCTTCTCTCAGAAATACAAACCTTTTGTTTAAATTGCATTTCCATAACTGTAATTAATTCTCTCCCGGTTTCTAATTTTGTTGTCTGGCCTCTCCACCTCTTTCTTTTCAGACTTTGATGTCAATAGGGACCTGACCACTGCTGGTTGGGTGTCATGTCCATTCAGTCTTGCTCTTTCAGAGCAATGGACTAATTCAGTTGTATCGGGCTTGCCTGGGAGGTTCACATTTCAGTGCTGTGATTATTATCTGTAACTGAATCTTTAATCTGGAAGAACTGTTGCACCTCATTTGTGAAGCAGACATAGAAATATCCCACTGCATTTGCTGATGTTCTGAAAAGCTTGGGGTTATCTTTCTCCATGGAGACTTCAGAACTGGAAGCATCCACAGAGACACCCAGTACAAAAGCTTGCTGCTCATCCTTGTTTGCTGTCGTGTTTCCTTCCTATCCACCAGGGACTTGCATTGCTTTGGGAATGTAAACATGTGGTGTTAAAGTTTTCCACTTTCAACTGAGGTGTTCCAGCACAGGAAACTTGTGGGCTGCCCAAATGAGAATGCCAAAGCTCTATGTTTATTAGAAGTAGTTTAAACATCTTTTTCTGGGAACGAACAAATAACAAAACGAATAAAAAAAGCCAACCAAATCCCAAAGCAACCACAGAAATCTTTAAGCAGAAACACCCGAATGAGACCACAGCCCTGCATGCAGAACCCGTTAGAGCACACAGTGCCTCTGAAGAAAGGTCAGAATACCTCCCTTGGAGGATGAGCAGTGCACTGTCAGTTCCAGTGTTGGAGGCCTCTGGCTGCAAGCGTAGGTGTGGTGGGGGATGAAGTGTGAGATGTGGCAAATAGCAGGACAGCACCTTGCTCATCATGCATTAGCTGGAGACCCGCAGACAAAGGCAACTTTGAATCTTGTGGAGTAAGAAAGTGTAAGTGCTCTTAGATAAAGGCATTAGTGCTGCGAGGCCCGGCCTAATGCAGTTCTGATCAGCAGTCTTTAAGCAAGTGTAGCTCAGGATCACGCAGAGAAAATGTCTGCGGATGTGCCCAGGAGAATCACCTGTAAGAGGAGTCAAGATCCATCTGGTTTGTGTGGCTGGCTATAAATACACTTGCGAGGGGTAAATGTGGGAAAGAAGCAGCTTATTGGAACTGATAGGAAAAGTTCAAATTGAAACATTGAGGACTGTATTGAAAATTGTCCATAGGCATATAAATAGATGCAGGGAAAAACTAACTGCCTTTGAGGTGGAGGCCAGAAAGTTTTGGTCATGGTTAGAAGTGCCCTGACTGTGCCCCTGCTCTGAAGCTGCAAATATGATTAGTGGCAGCAAGCAATATTCTGGCAAATGTAAATATGGACTGGGGGAGTGTTGAAGTGGTGCCAGGTCAGTTCCTGTGTAGCAAACAGCAAATGCTAACAGAACTGCTTCCATTCCATTCTGGGAAATGCTGCTGTACTCACTTTGTGCTGCTCACTGCTGTATTGTAATTGTGCTTTGAGGCTCATGCATGTTTTTAGGCAAGGAGAAACTATTGATACGTGGCTGCATGCCTTACCACAGGGCTTCAGCAGTTTGTGTGTGAGTAATGACTGAACATCCGTATACGTAATGCTCCAGCACTATTTGCATCTAAATTGCCTTAGGATTTCTCATCATTTCCAAATTTAGCTGGGGGAAGCTGCTAATCACTTCGTTTGTGGGGTGCTAAAATTCTTGTCTGTTTGTCTGAAATTTTTTGTTGCAGAAATGGAGGTTGCTGCTGTGCCTTGTACTCTAGGGAGTCTCATCTGCCTAGAAGCAAAAATGTCAGTTTTCTTCAGTAACAGCACTGTGTGCACACAGAATAACAAACTGGAGACAGATCTGGGTTTAAGCTATTTTAGCAGTTTCTGTAGAATAGAGAAAGAGAGGCTCTTACAATGTTGAGAGTAGCCTAAAGGACTTGGAGAACCTACTTTCTTTTCCTTTCCTGTTGCAGAGAGTGCCAAAATACAAAGTAACTCATGCCTCCAGGCTCAGAAGATTTTTTTTCTTCTTGGGGTTTTTATGCTGTAAAACCATATTTGATTTGTTTGCTGGCAATAACAATATAGGACTGGCTGTGTTGTCAGACCAAACTTCCATCTATTTTGCTAGCAACTGTTTGGGAGTAAAAGTATAAAGGAGGACAGGGATATACCAAAGTCTTCCATGCACTGCCAGCACCTGCCAGTCAGTGATGTAAGTGCTTCCCCAGCCAGAAGCTGCATCTGAATCTTTGCATTTATTGCTTTCTCATCTCATAACTTCTGAAGGTTTTTTTTAAATTCATTTCTTTTGGCCACCCATGGGAACGAACTCCAAAGCTTATTTTTATCATTGTAAACCTGCTTGAAGGAAACAGTCATTGCCACATTCAGGCTGTAAGCAGTGGAGAAGGCTTGGTTGCTCAGTCTCTTCCCCTGGATTGGAGCTAGGGTCAGGCTCGTCAAGTCAGTACACCCTTGCATCATGTTTGGTGTATCTGTGGCTTTGGATGCCTGCCTTCCAACACCTCACTGAGGAAATGAGTGGAGAGTGTTGTGATGATAAATGCTTTCTTCTACTCCAGGAAAGAGAAAACAGCAAAAATGGCAACTTTGGTCTAGAGCTCGAAATTGAGGTCCTGATCTGCTGAAGTTTGGCTTTGGTATAGCAGTACTCCCATTTCCTTCCAGTGACTCTTCAAAATGAGCTACTCAAACACCCAGTTCATCTGGCACTAAACAAAGAGTACTTTCCAGCAGTAATTTTGCCATCTGCTGCTGTGCAGCGAGTGGCCCCATCCCAGTGACCTTGCAAAGGAGATTATTGAACGTTGACCTGGATTTTTGTGCACTCTTAGTCTGTTGTTTCAGGAATGTCCAGCTCATCTTTCACAGGGTTCTTGCAGATCACCTGCTTGTAAGCATCTGAAGTTGAGCTGGGGAGAATGCCTTGGGACAAGGAAACAGCTTATCTTGAGAGGGCATCTCAGTGATTTCCCAAATGTCATGCGTGCAGTTGTGCACTGCTTTTATTAGATAAACTCCTACTGCTGTTACACAACCAGTTTTGGGCAGCATCTTGAGAGATTTCTTGTGGCAGGTGTTATGGCAGTGCTTTTCCTTTTGTTTCAGTCTGAAGAGCTGAGCTTTTATGCGGGTTCTCAAAGGATTTTTTTCCTTTAGTTATCTTTAACTTTCGCGTTCAATGAGTGAGAAGATAAAATACATGATGCTCTATATAGTAATGTGGTCTGTTTTGTTTATTAGAGCTCAAATTTGGGGGGAATGATTTGGGTGAGTGGTATTGCAGAATTGTATGTATATGCTTAGCTTTGTGTTTGCTGATGGGCAATGCTTCATAATTAGTTCTGCAGAAACCTCATTGAAGCCCTGTGCTTGAGGCTACAGTGCTAAAGATACCAGATGTAGACTGCAGGATTTTGCTCTTACATCTTTATAGTCATCTTCAATTTAAGTTTTGTAATGATGCTTGGGAAAGAAGAAGTTATAGTGTGGTAATTCATACTTTATATTCTGATTATATAGTAAAATATGCACAATTCCTTCTTTAAAACAGACACACGTCACTGAAAATGTATGGAAAAGAGTGTTAAAAATTAGATTTAAAAATAAGTTAGAAAAGAATTAAAAAATAGTAGAGCACAAAGAAACTGCCTCTCCGTGCTCCGCTTCATGTGCAGCTGCAGTGAGAGGAGCAGCTCCATTTGTCTCAGGGGCTCTGGCTCAACGTGGTTCAGACAGCTAACCTTTCACGTTGTGTTTTTCCCCTCCTATCTAGCTCAGCTTTCCAAAGAATGGTGTCTTCATTAGTGACAAAGGAGGGAAGTTGATAAAAGCTTCAGTCTGATAAAAATGATGAGTTGTTTGCGCAGATAACATGAAATTTTATTTAACCCTAGCTGAATTTTTGGAAGATTGTATTACGGTTTAGGTTTAAGATTAAATTTGTGTGATGAATACGAAGCTGTGTTTGTCTTCTTAATTCATTATCTACTTGCTGGAAGAGGTAGAAGTTCTCTAATCAGCCTTTCTTTCTCCGTAGCAGAATTAGCCTTTTTACCACTTTCCAGCAATTTTGACATTGAAAAAGGAAAAACTGATGAGCCAGAAAATTAATATTCTTCTGATGCTGTAGCTTCTAAACCTAATTGTTGAAACATTCTCGTTTATTGGAAAATTAATATTTGGCAGTAGAACTTGGACTGCGAGCTGTAGTCCGAGGGAGGTTGAGCCCTGTGGGGCTGCTCCATCTCCATCCCACCCTGCACACAGCTGCACGTGTGGGGCCACACATCACGGGGTCTTACCCTGGACTTGCTGCTTTGGGTTTGGTGTGCAGCCTTCAGGCATTTATGTGATCTGAGGCTGGAGCTGCGTGGAAAGGAAGAATTACAGTCTGCAGGTATTAAGTGAAAGCTTTAAATCTCCCTTCTTAATGAGATGGTGGGGATAGAGCTTTGGCACTGCCCGCCTCGTACCTCGAGGTACTTGCTGTTTCATCTCAACATAGTCTCTATGGTTTTGTGATAGAGCTTTGAATGGCAAATGAAGAAAACTAGAAAGTAATATTAGACTAGGGGAGGTGGATTTTGACTGAATGAATATCTTTTTAATGAGTTATAGTGCTTTTGTAGCTGAGATTGTCAAAAGCTATCTGTGAGATGAGGCTTGGAGGACATGTAATGGGTTTTATTAAACCAGCTTAAAAAGTTGAGAAAACAGAGTTCTGAGTATGCGAGTCATTGGCAGTGGTTGCCAAAGGAAGGAAGGGCTGTGGGGCAGAAAATGTGAGTACACTGCAGTGCAGGGTGTCTTTGAGGGCACAACAGTTTGAGGTTTGGCCTGGGCTGATAGGGTTGGGACTGGATGTGAAACCTGGCTTGTCAGCAGAGAGTCATCGTGGTGATTGTTTCCTGAAGCTGAATAAACTTAGAGGTATTTTCATACCACTGAGCTTTTTTCCTCCAAATTATGTAGAAATCATTTGTTTGTTGTGATGTTCTTGGTGAACTATATTGCATACTCTGGTTTCTAAAGCCATACAGCACTTAAACATTTTGATTTGTAAAGTGAGCATTATTTTGAAGCTGAAGTAATGAGGAATGTGTTAGTGATGAGACAAGCTTTCCTGTTAAGCAGCTATGTTATGATGCTTATGTATAGCCCCTATCACAAGAAATAGAATGAGAAGCTAGGAATTATACTTTGTAACGCGTTATCAAGTGCAATTTGATATCTCAGGAATTAAACTAAAGACTGGTGACAGTTGATTTATTTTGTTGTTGTTGAATTGCACCTATAACACATCAATTCACTGAGATGTGAATGTATTGACAGCTGCCTCGAGGCTTCAGAGCAGTGACTTCATCCTTTGGAAGTAATCTTGTGAAGTGAGCTATGAACCACTGTGGGGTAATTAAGTAGCTCTTCCATTTCCCTTATGATAACTGGGATGAGTGACACTTCTCTCTGCAGAATGTGACTTCCCATAGCATTGCTGTCCTCAGTTGAAGGTGTAATGAGAAGCAGAAGCCTTGAGCACAGCCAGCAGTGATCCCACAGTGTGTTCTTGGGGTTGCTTCATTTTATGTTTTCGTTTGCTGGCTGTAGGAGATGTGTCTTGTGCTGTGCTGCAGCCTATCATATGCTGACTGTCGGAAGCCTTGCTATTCGTGTTAGCAGCAGCTAAGAAATAAGAATTTCTTGCTAAGTGAAATGTGCATCAGCTCTGCTCGTATCTGGTCTCCTGCCTCACTCTGAGTTGTCTGCATGCTTGTCTCATCCCCCCCACCTCAATCACACTCCATGCAACTTTCTCCTAGCATGCACTGGATAAATTCTGTCCTGTTTTGTTGCTCTCAGTCTTTGAGAATGCAGCTGAGGATTCCTGGTGTAAAGGCTATTCTGTAAGAGCCAGCAGAGAAACAATTAAAAATGCAGTAAGTCAAAGATGAAAAGCATTATAGGTGGAGCCTGCTTCGTTCCTGCAGTGCTTGTCAGCGCAGTGTCCCCTTGGGCTCCATCACAACTAAGTGCAAGTGTGAGTGTTTCTGCCCATCATTCCACACTGACTACGAACCTCTGAGTTTCAGAAGCATTGGCTTGGCTTAAACAAGTGCGATATTGGCTGCAAGCACGGCAATTTTTTCATAGCTGCCGGGAGAGTTAGTGCTCAGCATGTCTCAGGAGACTACTTGTTCTTACGAAATCAAATGCTCAGTGATGCACAGCCTGAACCATTTGCATGCTCTGTGCTCCGGCTGGCCTGGTTCCACAGAGCACAACGGGCTGTGCTCCCCGAGATGGGGGGAGAGGGGAGGGGGCACCCGGCCGAGAGGAAGGAGCCCTTCCTGCAGAATCCCGTGGCTGACGGCGCTGGGAGTTACCTGGAGGCGAGGGAGCTTTTCCTCTCGTGCATTCCGCCTGCGTCACTCGCTCTGTAGCTGGGCTCAGTGTTCGGTGACTGCTGGCTTCCAAGCTCTTGCCCACGGCGCGCTCTCCTGTGCAGGCGTTGCAGACCCTTCAGCCTGGAGTGGCAGAATCGCAGCGCTGCGTGCGCGGCTCGTGCCAAAAGTAGGCACAGCTCCTGCACTCCCGCAGCAGCAGCAGCACGGAGCAGATGCTGCCAGCTTTCCTACCGGGTGGTGCCCTCTGGTTTTGAGGAAAGTTGCCTGGCGTTGCCTCTGGATTTGTTTGTCTGTCTTTTTATGGCTCATGAAAATCTCATCGTGCTGCTCGGAGCGTGGTGCTGGGGAGGTGCTCCCGTACTTCTGAGGGCTGCTTTCCAAATGTTTTCTCTCTGGAGATGTGAAGGTTCAGTGGAGGCTTTCCTGCAGTGACAATTCCCGTTTTCATTGCCGACGATGCACAAGAGTTGCCAATTTAATGGCAGACCTTGAAGTATATAAAAATTTAAGTCCTGAAAAAGGTAAGGATGTTCCAGTTTGTAATTATGTGGGAAGAGCTCAAGTGATGTCTGCAGTGCTTATAGAAAAATGAAGGATGCTTTGTTTACCGTGGGTAACTTTTATGTGCTGTATTTATTTGGGCATCATTAATATGAAAAACAAAACCCACAAATCTTTCTGAATATTTCAGAGGAAAACTTGGTGTTTTTGTGTCAACTTCAAAGTACATTTCTCCATGTAAACATATGGATTGTGTGTGGTGTTGCTGTGGTATGGATAAAACAGGGCTATATTTTTATCTTCAATCATTACAAATGTATTTGTCTTTAAAAACACCATACCTCTTGATCTTGTTCTGCCATGGCATAGTTTTCCATGGGAATGAGTATCTGGTTTTTCTAGTAACACTTACAGATAGAATACAAACAGATATGCAAATAATATGTGAAGTTCTGATCAGAGAGCAATGGATGAGAGATCTTTTTGAGACTTGTGGGGGATTGATGCAGAAAGGAGGGCACCTCGGGTAGGTTGAACAAAATTGGATGTTAAGTCGGAGCTGGATAGAAAGTAGTAATTACTTCAAGCCTCTAAATGGCTATAGAGTAAAGGCCATTGGAGGAAGGAGAAATGAAGATAGCCGAAGTTTATTTTTGTTTTATTGTATTTGTGTCATTTCTGATGTTTGGTTATGTGTGAGAAATTTTTTTTAAAAGACATTTACTAAAGGGAAAGCTTCTCAAGGTTGGGTGTTCTGTCCTTAATTTTGGAAAAAACAAACCAAATGCCTATTCTTACTATTCTGTAAGAAATTGAGGCTGCTTTAAGCAGCTGCCAGTTTCTTGTGCATCCTATGGGGACAGCTCTGTCTGTTGGGGTGCTTTGCTGCAGCTCCCTGTGCTGCATTCATGTTTTGGAGGTTTCTGTTACACACAGCTCTGCATTAAGTTTTGATGCACATAGTAAGGGAAAGGAGAGCAGGTGTTACTCCATCTGTTTGCTGAGACACAGCAGGTAATGGATAGGTCCCAATGAATAATTTACCAGAGAGAGCTTATTGGGAGGGTGTTTTTTGGAGTGATCCTAGAAGAAAAGCGTCAGGTTGAACTTTTGAAGCTGCTGTAAACGTTCTGTATGTATAAATGCATTCATGCCAAGCGTTCAGCTGCTGCTGAGCTCCTGTCTGAAGGCATTTTCTAGTCCTTTTTCTGCAGACAAACATAGCAGCAGCTGCCACCCATGTGGTTGTTGCTTCTCCTTGGTCGGTTGCTTTGCTGGGTGATGGCAGCCCAGGGCTAGGGGCACCGAGGCACTGTCCCACAGCTCCGGGCACTGCAGGTTTGTGGCATGGATGCAGGAACAGTGGCAGCATGTGGGCATCCTGTTCTGCAGACCTTTAGGAGTTATCCTGCTTTGTGTTTGTTCATCCTGGGTTGTTCCCATTGCAAAATAACAGTTTCTGGCTGATGAAAGCAGGAGCACGGAGCCTTCACAGAAAGGCTGGTGAGGAAGGGGAGGATGGTTGTATGTTGCAAAAACAGGCACTCTATTGCTTTCCCTCTTTGGAGGTCGTGTTTTGTAGGCATGAACCTATTTGCACTCATGAAGGATGGGAGGAGGCGAGCACTTGGCCTCCTGTCAGGCAGGTGTGAGATTGCATTCACGATACCAGTCTCACCCGCGGCGATGAACGCACCTAAGGGTGCTGGTATGGCAGTGCTGGCACACCATGGTGCCACGGCATCCCTTTGCTGCAGAGCCTGCCCAGGACCTGGCCGTGAGTGGCTGCAGGAGGATGCTGCTCCCCGCCTGCCCACGGCTCGGCCGTAAGTTCGTGCCTTTGGGGTATGAGTTAGTGAGCAGGGGTCGGCATGGGATGGGATGGAAGGAGGTGCAAGGAGGAGGTATGGAACTGGGGACCAGTCTTGGTCCTTGGCTGACCAGCAGAGCTTCTCTCTGTCTGTTCCTGCTCCAGTGGAACTGGAGGGCTGTAAAGCAGCAGCCACCTGCACTGAGCTTTGTGGCTGGCTCTGGCAGCTGCCTTTTGTAAGGCCATTGCCAGGGCTTCTTTGGGATGCTTGTATCTTTGAATCTACCCAAGTGCCTATAAATTAGGTATTAAGTATAGACCCTAGCCTTGTGAGTGATGTATAGGGGCATTAGCTCTAGATGAGGAACATGCAGTTCTGACTACTATTGAATGCATCAGCCTCCTGCTGTGAAGAGCTTGGTCTTCCAGAGGTTTAATATCAACAATAGCTTAAATCTATCGCAGCACTGTATGCACTTGGAATAGATTAGTATGGGCATGTGGCAGCTCTGAGAGCTTCAACACACTGGGTGTTGGCCCTGAGAAAAGTGAAGCAGCTCGTGAGCAGCCACAGTATGAATGCATCAGGAATTGACAGGGCTGTTGGAGCCAGGTCTGAACACTGCTCATCTCCTTGGGAGCCCTCCCATGGGTTTTGCAGGTCAGAGACTTGGTAGACCAATTGGTAACTGAGTTATGTGTCTGCAGAATGCTTAGCATTCATTTATTCTGATCAGTTACGTAAGCTCCTCATTCAATAAATCTACAGAGCACGTAATGCATAACAGAATCGAGGTGCTCTCCTGTGTCTCTCAAACTGTGGCTAGATGGAAAGCTGTTGAAGTGACCATTTTGCTGTTCCATGAAGATGAAAATGGCTGCATGCTGTGTTCGGATCAGTGCTCATGGTGTCCTCACTGTGGAAGGCAGCACCCAGGTGAACCTGGTGAAAGAGCTTGCAGAGGCAGATTGGCCCAGCTTCTAACAACACAGGCCTTACCTGCAAGAGGAAACGTGTTTCTCCCTTTGCATACGTCGCAAATCTTGAAATAGTCATTTAGGAAGCTTGTGTCTTAGATGTCAGCTTGTTAGAATGCTGGCAGCGTTGTGTGCTGGTGGGTGTGCTTCAGAAATTACGGGTAACCACAAGTTGCTTTTTTGATGATATTGGTGATGGGAAACCTCACAGCAGCTTGTGCCTGTTGGCAGTCAGGTGCTTGGTACGCTCAGCAGTGTGACTGACACTTGACTGGAGACATTTCCATGTGCTGCCCAGAAGAACAACAATTTGCATGGAACCCACATGCACAAAGCGTTTATTTCAGTAGTAAAATTACTTCAGTACTTGAGACTGTCAATTCACTGTTTGACCACAGAGTATTCGTTGTTGGTGACTTAACACCAAGACAGTTTGAGAATGGGATAGAGAAGGATGTTTCTTTAGGAAAATGACTGTTTCTATGAATTGTGAATAAACTAATTCATATCATCTGTTGAACTGCAGGCTTTATTTATTGATTTAGAGGTTAATTAACTCCACCTCCAGTTGTGCTCCGCTTTTTCCCCTCCTGCTCTCTTCTGGAGCCCCAGCGGCAGGTTGGTCTGGCAGTCAGAAGGAAGCAGTGCTGCCATGCACTGGGTCGCTCTTCCAGCCCCTCTATCCCTCCTGTGCCCTGTGGTGTGTTCCCCCCACTGGGCTGCGATGCAGTGGAGCTGCCATGGGTTGCTGTGATGTGTTGCTGGTGCAGTGCAAGCTGTTCTCCCTTTCTTTCTGCCTGTTGCTACTGCTGCTCCTTGCTCTGCAGTGTTGCAATCAATTTCTGTGCCTAGGGATCCTCTTGCAATGAGGAGGATTAGGATGTGAGAGCCTGTTAACTATGTTTGCTTAAGTCTATGCTTCTTGTTTACTCTAATGATGTGATGTATTTTGACAGCTGGCCATCTCTGTGGTTAAGTGGTTGCACCTTTTGCTGTTAATAAAGGAGCAATTCCTTACTTTTAGTAGGAAATTCAGTAGCCCTCAGCCATCCTGTGCAGCAGAAGCTCCAGAGCTCCCAAACTGAGCAGCTCTGATGGAACCTGTTTCTGAAGGAGAGATGATCTCGGAGACCCTGTATTTCAGCAGCCAGCAGCAGGGATGTTCCCTATGACCTGTTGTTCTGCCATTCCCTGAGCTCCCTGTTGGCACTGGTGCCCTGTCTGGGCTCTTGCTTCACAAAGAGACTGGAGCTGAGGTCCTGGAGCCCTGGGACCAGTCAGGACTGTGGGGTTCCACAGCAGGACAGCTGCCCCTGCCCAAGAGTCTCTTCTAGGCTACTTGCCCCAGTGCTGCTGGAATGAAAGCTGGGCCAGTTTCTTGAAGATAACAGTGAGAAGTCCGCTGTGCTGGCAGAGGGAAGGCATCCCTGAGCAGAGATGGAAACCATGCATTATGCATTGTGTCTGGGGGCTGTGCTCTCAGATTTCAGTTTGGGTGCTGAACTGTAGATCTCAAAAAGGGGATCCCGGGCCCTGTAAGTGCAGTGCTGTCCCAGCAAGGCATTTTCTGCATTGCACCAATACTCTGTGAAAGATAATCTCACAATAGGAATGGGATTTGGGGGTGTGGATCCAGTAAAATCCTCAGGACATCCCAGGCTTCTCCCTGCTCCCATTCTTCTGATTTTTCTGGCAAGGAAGGGACTCTGGGTGCTCCCAGGGCAGGAGCAGTAGCTCAGTGCTGTCATGCATCTGCCAGCTATAGAGCAGAAGCTTTCCTCTTGGGGCATATATATAATATAGGTAGAGATATAGAGATCGTTTGAATTGCTTTTCATGGAAGCATCAAGCTGGAAATCTGAATGAGCGAGGCTGATCAGTACTTACTATGAAATATATGTTACTCATAAACCATAACCGCTGGGAGTTCTCACTCCCAAGTCTCTTTAACAAACAAAAGCTCACACCAGACAGATCTCAGACCTAAGGGTTAAAACTACAGCAATAATTCTTTTCTCCCCTTCTGCAGGGTGTGTGGTGGTGGTCTCCACCTTCAACCACTTTTTGCCTGCATGTTATTTAGTGAATGTACAGGCACGAGTTCTTCAGGCTTAATGATCTGCATAGACTGTGTTGGTGTGCTGTGGGGGCCTCTTTGGGTTGTATGTCTGCTTTCCTGGGCACTGCAGGGACCTGGCAGCCCCAAAGGCAGTGCTGCAGGTGGGGCTGAGGATGGCTTCATGCTTGCAGAGGTGCGAGAGGTCCTCCATCTCATGTCAGCACTTTGCCCTGAGATGATGATTAAAGCCACTGTAAGATGCTTAAAGTTACGTAACGGGTTGGGAGAGTTACCATAAAGCAAATTAAAATCCCGTGTGCAATATGAGATGTGGTTATTAGAAGTGCTCCTGGCTGGAGGCAGATTGCTTGCTCTGCCCTCTTCGTTATCCTGTGCTTCGTTATGTAACAACCCAGCCATCAGCAGCACGATGGTGTTAAAGGGAAGCTGCACAGGGTTCCAGATGTTACTGTGGCTGTGTGGGACTTGGATGAAGTGTGCTCTCCAGTGGGTGTGGGGAGACTGTGAGTCCCAACAGCATTAGTTCAATGGCCAACTTACAGCAAGAGGTGGCTGCAAGGTGGGATGCTGAGAGCTCAGATAGAACTTTTGTAGTTTCATCCAGAATGTCTTCACTGCTTGGATCCCGCTGGTACAACTGCATGCTGTTCTCTGGTCTGAGGTGTGAGTGCTCTTTTTCCCCCCTCCCCATTGCTTTGGAACGTGGCTGTGCATCATGGCCGCTGTGCTCCAGGCAGAGTCTGCAGGTGGGAGCACACCTTGATGACTGCAGCAGTGCAGGTGTGGAGGTGACATGCAGGATGTGCCCCTGCTTTCAGGATTGCAGGAGGTGGCCTCAGGAGCTGTGCAGTGCTCCTGCTGCTAGGGTGTCTGCTGTCACTCCTCTCTGAGCAGAGAAGCAAGCTGTCTGTTTGCAAGATGCATAGCTGGACTAGAAGTACTCGCCTCATACAGCTGGGGAATGCCAGAATACAGAGGGAGGAGCTGATGTTACAATTGAAAATAACTTCTGCATTTTATAGGTTTATTTTATGGTTTTATTTCATCTCCTTAAGCTTAATGTTGGCTTAATGCAGACTGCATATAATTTAGAAATACAATTTATATCCTCTTTAGTAATTACACTTCTCATTGTCTGTTTGAAAATACTCTTTATGCCTTATTTAATCTCTTTATTCTGTCAGATGGCTGCACCATTAAGTCCATAAAAGCAAGACGGAACCTTTTCTCTTTCAGTTGCACTTCTAAATATTAATTTCATAACACATAGTAGTACAATGGGGAGAAATAAGAACTATTTTATGTGTTGTTTTTGTGTACGTGGACAGGAGGAGAGAGAAGCCATAAGGTTTATCTTTCTCTTATTTTTCTTTGCAACTCAAGTAATCTCACAGCTCACTTGCAGGATGTTGTACCTAAAGCTGTTAGGTATATTTGCATCTTACTGTGTTGGCTTTATTAAGGCCCACTGTGTTAATTTCCAGAGGCTTTCCTGTGGGCTTGCGGGCTGTTTGCACACAGCAGCCACACAGCCTGCTCTGTGTAAGCAGGGTGGTTTTGTTGGCTGTCCCCTATGGATCCAGTGGCTGCTGTTTAGAGAGCAGTGTGTGCTGTCAGATGGCTGCCTGGAGCTCCCTGCAGGAGGAGGTGCAGGTGGGATCCTGCTCAGCTGCCTGAGGAAACATCAGCATGCATGGTTGGAACGGTGTGTGTTGTGTAACCTCCTGCACTGACCCACAGTGAAAAGCGTGGGACTTGCAGCTTTCTTTGCTCAGGCAGGTGGCATCATCCCTGTGCAGGCATGGGGTAAAGTTACACACCTGGCAGCACACGGTTATGGATTAGAGCTCCAGCTTAGCATCTCTGACATAAGTGAGGTTTGTTGGGCAGCGTGTCAGGTGGAACGCATTGCATCCCCTGGACAGGTGATATCTCAGGTAGCATCTGGGCTGGCAGGCTGGGATGCCTTCCTTCCTGGTGGTGGGGCTCTGCCAGTTGCTGAACAGCGTGGATGTGGCAGAGATGGTGCAGCTGGCACCCATGGGTCAGCATTCAGCCTAGCGCTCAACGAAGGAGCAGAGCAGCTCCTGCAATGAGACGTGGTATTGCTAAGAGTGATGGTCATTGCTTTGTCTGAAAATACATGGTGCCCATCTCAGCTGTGTGCCTGGCTGGAGTCTGAAATCAGTGTGCTGCAAATAGGCTTGGAAGACCTTTCTTGGTGTGCTTGTGTTTCATAAGTAACTGAAAAGAGAGGATGGTGTAGCTTGTAAGTTAGAGAGAAAGAGGAAATAACCTCCTGAAGTTGGATGCTGTAGCACTTAGGCTGCCCCAAACCTTTCTTTAAAGTGCATTCCTTCTGTTAACATGTATGCTATGGGGATGATGCAGTGAACTTTCTTGTGTGTCCACTGTTCTTATTACGTGTTTTCATTTGGGTGGTATGTTCTGAGAACTGGGAACGTGCAAGCAGAGAATTGGTGCTTATTGCAGATGGCACTTGAGAAATGGAGAATGAGGAGATCTTGGTGGAAAGAGGATTTCTTCCCTTCTGTATTTGTGAGGAAGTGCTCTAAAATCTTTCATGTAAATTTGATTTGGAAGTGTATCTGAAAACGTATTGTGAAATGCATCTATTTTTATCAATAAGATATGGTAATATTTGGGCAATTAAAACAGTGACACATAAATTGTACAGTTGTTGTCTGTTGCGATTATCTGATTCTGGTCCATCTGCTTTTCTCACATGAAGGAAAAGCAGTGCCCTCTCTGCTGCCCTTTGTTAGTGGTCCTCGACAACAGCTCAGTGAAATAGCTGTTTTCCTCACAGGTGAGCTAATGCTAATAGGAAGACTTAGGTGAGAATTACTTCTCTTTGAGGCTTATTAGTAACTGATAGGCTTAGGTGCAAAGAAGCGGATTCTCTGCGTTGAGTAGCTTGTAGCTAAGCCTCTAAGCCAAAACCTTGCTGTAATAGAACACTCCAGCAGTGAAATACTGCCTGCAGCCTGCCTGCCAAATTAATGTAGCGGTTTGGGTTTCCATGTCCACACTCTCTCACAATCTTCTTTTATGGAGGACAATTTTATTAAGGTGAATTGGAGGCAGGCTTGCAGTGAACTTGTTCAGAAGTGGGAGGCTCAGTCCTGTGTGCAGGGACTGCTGCTGCTTCAGGTACTCTTCCTTCTTTGAGGCTGCTCCTCCATGCTGTTTGGAGCCATAGCTGCCTGCTGCTCTGTGCACCTGCGGGTGGCTTTGTGTCAAAGCCATGATGGGTCACTTTGGGTACCCTTTGGTGACAATGGCACCTGTTTCTGCCTTCATTTCCATCTCTTCTGGTTCATCTGAAAGCACTGCCCAGTCCACCCATCTGTTGGTTCTGGCTCTCCCAGGGAACAAGAGGCTGTGAGGGTCTTTGCTGTGGTTGAGGAAGAGGATGAGGATGATGAGGAGTAAAGACAGAGCTGGGCAGTGTTTGGGAGCCAGCCAGGGTGTAAGCAGATCAGCAGGTGACGATTTTGGAGTGATACCAAGTGAGGAGAGGCTGCAGACAGATAGAAACAGGAAAGTAATTTAAGAACACGGCTATGCACTGAGATCAAGGCGAAACGTTATCTTGATCTTAGTGCGTGGAGAGGCGTGGGAGGGAAGAGGTGAGATGAAATGGAGGAGATGGGTCTACTGCAACCAAAACAAGGAGGAAGACTATCATCCCAGATGGGATGGGTAGATAAAAAGAAGCTATCACAGTGTGTGCTTGAAATTTGGTAGCGGGAGAGGAAGGCTGTAGTTGTGTGTGTGGCAGCGCAGTGGGACTGTGTGTTTATAATTCCATTAACAGTTCAAAGTGTGTCAGAATCGAGGTAAAGGATTACTGAGCACAAAGGAATGAGGACTGAACGATGGTCTTGCCATTCAGAATTGGCAGTGCTGGCTTTTAAAATTACAGCACATGTCTAGCAATTTAAATATATATATAATATTATATACTATAGTATATATAATATTATATATATATTTGAAGGAAGTAAGCATAGAACAAGATAAAAAAGGAATATAAAATATTTCCTTTCAGTATTTTATTTTTGTTGACTCCTGTGACGATGTTTTGACAGATGTGTTCTATTTTCTTACAAGGAGAACTTGTGAAGAAGAAATAGTGTGTCTTGCATTTGCTGACACTGAAGGTGAAAGGCGAATGTTTTATGTCTAGTAGAAGTTTGAAAGTCGCTATGTCATTTTATTGGTGGAAATAGATGGCTGTTCAGTTGAACTTGCTCTGTTCTGCTTCACAGTTGAAAGATGCATGAGTGTTATGCAGTCTGGGACTCAGATGGTTAAGCTGAAGAGTGGAACCAAGGGGCTCGTTCGTCTCTTCTACCTGGATGAGCACAGGACCTGCATCCGATGGAGACCATCCAGAAAAAGTGAAAAGGCAAAAAGTAAATCTGTAATCCTTTTAATTTCCTGGGAAGTTGAGTATTAAAGTGTGGATTACAGATAGGACAGCGAGTATTGTGTTTTAGATCTAGTAATTGGGCTGGTATTAAATGTGGAGGTTGGTGCCCTGCATGGGGCAGGGGGTTGGAGATTCATGATCCTCGAGGTCCCTTCCAACCCTGGCCATTCTGTGGATCAGTTGCATATTTTAAAGTGATCCCCTATTACAATCTAATGTTAAAAAAGCTTAATGACTCCTAGCTTGAATAATGCAGAGTTGTTGAAAAGCAGAGTGTGCTCGGATGGCCACAGAAGGATATCAGTTTGTGTTTTCTCGTTTCCCCACAGTTATCATCGATTCTATTTACAAAGTGACCGAAGGCCGTCAGTCTGAAATCTTCCACCGCCATGCAGAGGGGAACTTTGACCCGAGCTGCTGCTTTACCATTTACCATGGCAACCACCTGGAGTCACTGGATCTGATTACCTCTAACCCGGAGGAAGCTCGCACCTGGATCACAGGGCTGAAATATTTGATGGCTGGGATAAGTGATGAAGACTCGCTCGCTAAGCGGCAGAGAACCCACGATCAGTATCCTTTTACAGACCTGAGCACAGTACTTACCTGTTTTGTAGTGAATTTGCTATGGGGTGTTCTTTCGCCTCCTGCCAGCTGGACCAAAAATTTTGCCACTGATTGAGATGGAAATGTTAGATAAGTGTGACATGTCGTACTGCACATGTATGCATCCGTTAACTGTGCATTAGGGACTGGATTAAACTCCATTGAATCACGGGCAGTCCTGCATTTTGTTAGTGAAATCCCTACCAAAGTGTCAGAACACACATTTATGGTTATCTCATTGAATACTAACCCCAGCATGACTATAAAGGATAGTTTGATCGAGCCTCCAGTGCAGTTCAGCAATAGTGTTACTCCTCTGTAGCTGTTCTTTTTCCATGTTTTTCTTCAGTGTTGTTTGTGTGCAAGTATCTGTGGCCTGGCTGGTCTGAGGGCTCCTGTGCTACTGACCACTTGGTAAAGCTTCTGTGTCTGGAGATGTCCATCACGGAAGGATTTATGTCATCTTCTGTTTGCTCAGCTGTGCTTTTATTCTCCTGCTTCAAATTGCAAGGTTTACTAGAAGGCATTCAAGTTATTTACTGGTTGAAAACTTTAATTTCTTAGCCTTTACCCAGTTGAAATTCTAAACTTTTTCAGTCCTTTGGTAAAACAACCAGTAACTTGTGGCCCTCCGTTTCTCTTATGTGATGTGTGTCAGATATGTGTCTACATTGCAGCCTCCAGTGTTTGTCAGAAGCACAAATCTTTAGAACTCCTTAAGCATTTTTGTAGCCTAGTAACCCAAATGAACTTCTTGCAAAGATTATGTAAAGATTATGTTCCCTGAGTATTTTCCTGGTTTGTTTTCTTCTGCAGGAGAGCAGACCAGCATGTTAAGTACAAAGAATGCTCTTCCCTCTAACAAAAAATACAAAATCAGCACTTTATCTTGATAACAATTGTTATCTTGTCTCTTTTTTGCCTCACAGAAGGCTGCAGTGATCATTTGTAAATATTCCTCCGGCACACAGACACAGTAGATGTTTTAAGTTTATACTTTCAGTGGTTAATTCTGATGCACAGATCCATTTGAGGGATATATTGCATGCTCTGTTGCACACATACTCAGCTTGCTATATTTATCCATGGCTTCTCTGAGCTGCACGTATCTGCTGTATGTTCTCTGCTGGTGAAACATCCCTTCAGACCTCGTCTGTGTTATAAATGCAGCAGCTTGGAGACAGCACACAAACAACCATGTTACAGTTCCAGTTTGAGCAAGAGCTTAGCAAAAGCTGCTGAGGGATATATGCTCAAAAAGGGGCTAAAAGTTACTGCTTAAAAAGCGGAGAAGTTCAGGCGAAATTAAGGGAAGTGCATAAAAATGTCAGAGCAAGTGTAGCAATACTTGAAAACTATGCTGAGTACGTTCTTAGAGGAGAAGCTAATGTCAGAAATAAGAGAGTGAAGGGACGAGTATTGTGAACTGGAAGCTGGAAATAATTGTCATAAACTGGTACCAGTTTTAAGTATTTAAAATGAAACTGCTGTCCATAGCAAGGTTAAGGATGAAAATTGGTTCAAGCACACACACATCTTCAGGACATCCTAGGAAATGTCATTGCATATAGCTCATCTCTACAGTGTGAAGAACCAAGTCCTGCTTTCTGATCTTGGCAGCTGCTAGCTTTGATGTCATTTCGTCCTAAATGTATAATTGCTGTCCTTTTTCTCTGCACAAATTATTACTTCATAGACTTGCTGCTCTTTGGGACATGTGGCAAAAACGTGAGGGTAGAAATATTGGAGAGAAAGCAGTGGTCAAAGGATTTCTACAGAGATGAAAGAATGACTAAGTACACAGATGAAATAAATGTACAATAGTCTAAGAGGAAAGAACATGGAAAATCAAGAGTGGTTAATTGTTACTGAGGCTCTCATTAACCTCTGGCTTATAATAGCATACTTTGCCTGGTTTGGTTGAGTCTTTATTCCAGCCCTTTGCATTGGATTAATGTGATCTCTGGTACACAGATGGCTGTTGGGCTTGCATCCTGTGAGTCATCAAACCAGTTGCCCTGAGATACTAACTCTATGTGTGTCAGCAATCTTGGTTCTACCAGCTAGATGGTGCAATAGCAAGCTGTACCAGAAAACATACAGTAGTAAAAAAGAAAATGTTTGGTCTGGCATCAGCACGGGGAGTACGATGTAGATAGCATCAGGTCTTTGCCAGCAAGGAGTTTTTCATGGCATACCCCAACATCTCTAACAAAGGTGGTGGGATATTTTAATTCACCTGTTTTGCTCAGAAGCTCTGACTTGGAAGGCACGTTTGTGACAGCTGGATTGAATGATGCTCAGTTCTTCTCCCTAGCAGAATTTAAGGAGCTGGGGAACTCTTATGCTCCTGAGATTGGGTCTTGTCCCTTACCTGCCCAACTGCTCTGCTTCCCTCTTCCAAGGGGAGATCACCCTCTCGTACCTTTCCTTGACGTGTTTGCAGCTGGGTGAAGCAAACCTTTGAGGAAGCTGACAAGAACGGAGATGGCCTGCTGAACATTGAAGAGATCCACCAGCTGATGCACAAGCTGAATGTGAACCTGCCCCGCAGGAAGGTGCGGCAGATGTTTCAGGTTGGTGACCTCTAACACCCACTGTTATTGGGGTGAGACAGTGCTGTGTCTGGTCAGATCCAGAACAGGCTCTGGAAGTTTGGACATAAAAGTGTGTCCTCCGTTCCACATTTTTCCAAAGTCATGTCATTTTATGGACAAAGATGCATCAGAATGCTGGCTTAACAGAACAGGCTACATAGAATTGAATTCATTAATGCTTCATAGAAGAGTATTCATTAATAGTACTTTCTAAAATGCATTGTTGTTTTCATTGCTATGAACTGAATTATTCTAGCTGGCATTGATAGGCAATAAAGTTGTTCTATTGAAATTTTTTTTTCATTTCCTTTATGGAAAAATATTTAATAGAAACTGGCTTTATGAAAGTAATTACAGTCTTTTAAAAATTCCTCTCCTAGCCAGAATCAATTTTTTATGTCTATTGTGTGAAAACAGTTGCTATTTTCCACCAGTCCATTTGTTTACACTGTAGGAAAGGAAAGACAATCCAAGGCATAATGGAAAGCAGAATAAATTTTTGTAACTTCAAAAAACGGTGCTACCCAGAATCCAGTTTGCTACAAAACATGGGGAGGAGGGAGAATCTTGTGTGGTCAAAAATGCATTATTTGTCTGGCATAAAGTCAGCATTAGAGATGCATCTCGTGGAGTGTAGGTCACTGCAAGGGTTTGGGAAGCATTGACTGGTAGGGTTGTGATGCGGAGGTGAACTTGAATTGTGTTTGTTCTCACAAGCAATAAACATCGTTTAAGGTGTGGGGAGGTGGTGTTAAAATCACAGTCAACACCAGATAGCTGGGAATGAATTTCTTCTTGGCTTACTTGCTGTGATCTGAATTTAAAGCTCAGATGACAGTAGCACTAGCAAAGTGTGGTAAATGCAGCTCCTTGAGTTCCTTAGTTTGCAGATATTGCTGGCTGTTGCAGGAGAAGTAGACCATTGGGAAGCTATGTGCTAATAGGAAATAGGCAATTAGTTTGCTCTGGATTATTAAAGTGCTAAAGAATGAGGTAAGGCAATTGCTAACAACCTCCAGGGAACCAATAGAGAAGGGCAAAGTAACTCTGGGACAAATCCTCAGCCCTATATCTAGCTGTCCTGCATGGCTCTTGCACTTGGTCAGCTGCAGTTGATGCTGTTTGTGAGGCAGGGTTAGAGCTTTGGGGCGAGCACCAGCAGCTCTCTGGGGGAGCATCTCTGGCTCCACAGGGATGGCTGGGCTCACAAAGCAGAGTAGGTCTGTCCTGCACTGAGGACCAGAGCGTGGGGCTGCTGCTTTGGTTGGTTGTACTTGGTGGGAGTCAGTGGTGTAAACGGTGCCTCCCATCCTAGGGCAGGCTTGAGTATGAATGAAGCAGCTTCTGTGAAGGGAAAGTAAAATGTCATCTTTGGAATGTAAAGCAGACCAGGCCTGCTCGTTGCATCTGCTATTAGATGGGCTCCTTTGCTCCAGAAGGAGGTTGGGTATGAACTGGTAGAGCTTTCTTGAGAAGGAAGAAGTGATAATGAGATGGAGATGCTTACTCCTTCTGGAGAGGGATTTCTGTTTGAACCAGTGCAGAGACAAGCCATCAGGCCCAAAGAAGTCAATGTTAGGACTGCAGAGAAGGCATTCTGACTTGCATAGTAGCAAACCCTGCCTTTTTAACACTGCTTTGAGGGCAACAAGGGGGTTTATTATAATGAGAGAGAAAGGATTGTATTACATCTATGAATAAAAGGGATTATTCTAGGAACATTAACACATTGATACACTTTCATTTTGTCATCTGCTTACACTCTGAAACTCAATAGGAGCTGCAGCTTTCCTGAAGTTTGGTTATTGTGGAGACCTAGATAATGTTTGACAGCAGTTCTCCAGAATATATTCTTTGTTTTGAAAATCCAAAGCAATCCTCTTAGGCAGATGTTCACAGTGAAAAGCTTGTATTAACATACGTTAAGTACTGTTTTCTTCTCTTCCTACCTCTAAGCATAAACAAAAAACTGTAATCAAGACTGGGGCTGCTGGGGTTGTATTTCGGTGTGCAGTCTTACTGCTGCTGCAGTCTTGGACCCCCTGTGGAGAGCTGACAGGGGGATCAGAGTGCTGCAGTTTGAATTACCATTAATTTAAGACTGTGGCCTTGTTTTGAATGTTTTTAAATGTCAAACTCTGTTAGAGGAGGCTAAGGGGTGAAATTACAATGTTCCTTGCTATGTTATAATCCAGCAGAACTGCAGGACATGAAGGAGGGCAGTAGATCAGAAAAAAAGCCCAGGGCATGCTTCTTTACATGGGAAACAAGTTCAAAACTGAAGGTGGAACTGAGACCTTCGTAGGGATCCGCAGTAGTGCTGTTTTCACCCAAAAATGCAATAGATAGGCTAAAATAACAGCAAAATGATAATACTGTGTGTATTAGGATTTGAGCCTGCGGATTCGAATTGTTTAAATGTCTGTTCTTACATATAACTCTTGTTCTGCTTTGTTCCTTGAATTCACCTGCATCCAGCATGCTTACCCATCTTTTCCTCTTAGGAAGCTGACACAGATGAAAACCAAGGGACTCTAAATTTTGAAGAATTTTCAGTGTTTTACAAGATGATGTCCTTGCGTCGAGACCTCTACTTACTGCTCCTAAGCTACAGTGACAAGAAAGATCACCTCACCGTTGAAGAACTTGCTCAGTTTCTGAAGGTGGAACAGAAGGTATGGAAATATATATTCATACATATCTACATGCTTATAAATCAATTCAAGTATAGGGAAAAAGTGGTGTGAAAAAACTTTAGAATGGAGCACTTGGGAAAGAACTGTGGGTTCTTTTCCCACTATGGAATTTGGGAAGAAATATGGGTTTCCTTTTTTGTTTAACAATAGATGTAAATGCTTCTAGAAACAATCTGAGCTTTTTTTTGTTACAATGTGGTAGAAGAAGGGGCAGCACCTGGAAGAAATCTCTAGCCATGCCTAAATGTGTTGATCCAGTGGAGGCTTTCCTGCCTATCTGGGAAGAAACTGATCACTGAACTACGGAAGTTGTCTGTGGAACTCTTGGAGAAAACTGGTATGCTAGACAGTGAGGAACACTAGCACTCATGTTTACTTCTGGCAGTTGGTCCTGTGTTGTTTGCCCACCTCTTGGATCCGTGCAGAGAATATTGTTCCACAATAACCTCTGTGTTAACACCCCCAACCTACTTGTGCTTCATGAGTACAGATGCTGTGTGTTGCCTGCAATCACAGGATAGTGTCCTGTGCCATTCTGGGATCCTGCCTGTAATAACTGCTTTATCTGAGTTATCCCTGCCATAAAATTATCAAAAGTCTCTGCTTTTTTGTTGCTTGATTTTTCCCCTGCTGACTCTTAGGACAATTCTATGGCATGTACAACTCCTCAGTTCTTCCCTTGAAAGGGGAAGGCTCCCCTGAAACACAGAACATTGTTCTATCACTGATCTCGCTTTGACAGCCTCAACACAGAGGATTTCCTGCAAGCAGTCTGGTCCTGGCAATTCTACCAATTGCAGCTTCAAAGCACAGTGCATTTGGATCTTCCCCTTCATGCTCTGTTCCAAGTCTTCTCGGCTCTCTACTTTTTCCTTTCTTTCCTTTTTTTTTTTTTTTTTTTTAAAATCACTGTCTTCTACCTGGGCGCCCTTCAGTGGAGCACCACTGACAAAGACAACAAATGGGAAACAAATGCTCCCAAGAAGATGTGTGTGGAGATGCTGAAGAGCTCAGGAGCTGCTCAAGAACAGTGGTAGAAGAAGGCACTGAGAGACTTAGACCTGTGAGTGCATGAGGACATCACGGAAGTACTGATGCAGCAGAAAAAGCAAGTTGACAGTCAAGTCTGGAATACTGCACCCATCCTGTCTGCGCACTACTCGAAATCCTGAGTGCAGAATGACCTATGAGCAGTAACGCTCTCAACATTTCTTCCCTCCCCCCTGCAAAAGGAAGCATGACCTCCTGAGATGAATCTCTAGGCAATGTTCTTCAGCAACACCTTGCACTTTCTTTGCCTCTTCCCTTGTCTTCTCACTTCCTAGTATCAAATGTTAAAGCAAATTTATGCTTCTGTGTTTTCAGAACGCAGATATGATGTCAGTGATCTCAGGTGAGGCAAGATTGCCTTCAAAAGCTGGTGGTGGTTCAAATCATAATGCAGCACTGAAGTGCCTCCAACCAAACCTCATACAGCTTTTGCTCTTGTCTAGCTGCTTGGCAATGTGTGGGCAGTCTGTCCAACTCCATCTGCTACTCTTTTGGCGAGGCTTTTGAATATGAGGATGGAATAAAAGGGTTTGGGCTTTTTTGTTAACTTGCTAAGCTGATGGCTTGGTTTTCTTTCTTTTTTTTTTTTTTTTTTTTTTTTTTTTTTTTTTTAAGAATTCCCTGTTGCCCTTACCCAAGAGCTTGTGAAACAGATTACTTCCACTTAATTGCAGTTAAACTCAGCTCATTGAAATTGCAATTGTATGGCTTCAAATGTCAGAGAAGCAGAAAACAGGCAAAAAATAGGCTGGTTTCCTGGAAGGTACTGCAGTCTTCTTAACCATAAGTGGCTGTGAGGGAGGAACATCCCTGGATGTGCAGTCATATCTGCATGTCTGATTGCTGTCCCACTGGGAGTGCCCTTTCCTGATAAATCGATATGAGCTTGGAAGTTGCTCCCCTGCTAAATGACAGATCACTTCTGTGGCAAGGTCTCCAGGGGCTTTTGACTGATGGCATCTCATACTTGGCTTTAAGTTCTTGACAAAATAAGCTCTGCATACACTCTCTTCCCTGTTGAAGAACAGCTTTGTGGTGGCTGGCCACTCTGGATCTGCCCAATATAGAGACTGGTCTCATGCTGCCCCACTGATTCGGGCCCCCTAGCGATGCTGTCCTGTATGCAGACTCTCAACGTGAGGTTGCTGTTTGTCCTTCCCTCCTTGCTGCTGTATTCATGTCACGTCAAGTGCTTTTCTTTCACAGTCAGCAGAGACCTCTTTTCTGCTCTGGATGATTATTTAATGAAGTTATGCACTTTGGTGTTGCAAACCTGAAGCGTTTGGTTCTGGTTCTATAAGAGTAAGACTGCAAGAAGGGAGTATCCTGCATGCCTGCTTGCCACCTGCTGCTTTCCTATGGATCAGTTACTTTGCACTATACCTCACATCTGTGCTGAGAAAACGGCCAACTGCTGAGATCCTGCCTCCAGCAACATTCTCTGCATGCTCCAGGAAAGTTTACTGCTTGTTGTATGCTTGCCCTATTCCACTTCTTGTGCTTATATAAAGGAGTAATAAGTATTACTGATTGAGGTGATAACTCCATATATCATGACATTTTTCTTCCAATCTCAGTTCAGATGTAAGATGTTGATGTAGGGATTTGCTTTAATGAAATATATTTTGATTTTCTTAAAGAATAATTAACTATTAACAACTGGAGGCTAAACTTCCAGGCTGACGCAGGCTCATGGGTTGGCATCCTATCTGGATACACCTGTCACTGGCAGTTTAATTTCTACTTTCTTTGTTTTCTAACTGTTCTTCTACTTCACGTTATTTCATTTCATTTCCTATGAGAATATGGAAAACAAGGGTGATTCCTGTTCTTAGTTCTGAAGTGCTCTGCTGTTTCTGGAAGAGAACATCTTCGGTAGTCCTTGCATCTAAATGCACACCAGGATATTCGCTACCATTTGACATTCTTTCTAGTGAAAGAATGAAAAACGTAATGAAAATAAATTTGTATTAGTTTCCTAAGTCTCAATCTCTCAAACTACAGTTAAAAAGCACAAATCAGATTATGTTTCCTTGACAGATGCTGCTTTGGGCTAGACATTTTCATTCTTAGAGCACATGAATACTGTGCTCTTGCCTGTCAAGGAGTGGCATGGGATAATGAAAATGGTCATTCTTGTCAGTCTCTGCTGAAGAAGGGCTGCTCTGAATGGTGCGTGCACTCAAACAGTGACATCTACTTGAGCTGGGATAATCAGTTATTTTCTCTATCAAATTGTTCTCATTCCCATTCTCCCGTGCAATTCCAGCAGGCGTCTCATGATGTTGACTTAGCTAGGAGACATAAATGAACTGTTTGGACAAGGCTGAGCAGTGCTTCCCTGGGCAAGAGGAAAAGCAAAGGGAAGGCTGAAGGGTGGAAGGACTGGAAAATCTCTCTCCACATTAACACTTCTTTCAGCTTGCCTTACCCTATGTGTTGAATTGCTCACTTGCTTTCCTTCTGTTACTACGTTTCTAATGTTGACACATCTAGTTGCTTGGTTTTTTTCCCCTTCTCTGCTAATTTTTCATGTTCAAGCTGTAGCCTTGTAGGTGCTATGAGGTATGGTTGGTCATGGTGCCCACATTTCTTAGGGAGAGCTCCACTCTTGGTAGGATCAGGATCTTACAGAAGACCAGATCCAGATAATCAGCCTGCACTGGGAAGATTTCCATGCTGTTGAATGCCAGTGCTGGGAACGCTGAGCTATAGGAAATAATGGAAAGAGCAAATTAGTTGGAGACTACAGATGGAGCAGATTGGATGGAACTGGTTTTCCATCTGAGAGAGGAGTCCATTTGGACAGGGTTCACAAAGGGGCTGTTTTCTGTCTTAAAGAGTGAAGGCTGCAGGATCTGCAGGGTGAGCAGTCTCACTCCTGCCTCTGCCTGAAGCAGCCGTGCTACCAGAGATCTCACTGTGGGTAAGAGAGGGGACCAGAGCACATGTTCCTCTGCTTCCAGACTGCTCCTCACACTGATTTGCAGAAGGGTGTTTGAGCTGACTTTGCCAAGTGTGCAAACAGTAAACAGAGCAGTGGTATGAATGAGCTGCCAAAGTTCAGTGTCGTTATTATCATTCTGTGATATAATTAGTAGAGGGAATAAAGTGCACCCAACCTGAGTTTTCACATTGGATCCATACAGCTTTATGGGGACGCGGGTGAAAAAAGATGGTGGGTGTGATGAAAAATGCTTTCCTCTAGTTTCAGAGGAAACGTGAGCATGCTCTGACCTCATGAGTCAGGACCTTGACTGGGAACGTGCTGGAGCTGATGACAAAACTCCTACTTGTTTCAGAAGGACTGCTGTTTTTCGTTTTGGAATCTAATTATTTATCTCAGAGCCTGTATATTACTCTGCTAGAGAGTGAAGTCTCTTGAAAGTAATGAAATCACAGGAGTGGAAAATACTGGAAAATGAAATCAAACCCTGCAGATCTTTTCGCATGTCTAAGTAGGTTTCACTGAGGAATAGTGCATCACAGTTCTCATTGCAGCACTATTGCCCAGCACCACTATTGTCAGTTGTGCTTGACTGCTATTTTCTTCAATCTTTTAAACTGAAATGACACAGCTGTTAGCAGTGACCACTACCTCTCATTCCTATTTTTCTCCTAAAAGGTAAGAGCCACCAGGCTGGTGGAGCACTGACAAAAATCAAGTCCTTTTACAGTAGGATTGCTGGCTGTTCCCTCCCTAATTGACTCAACTTGGTGTCTGATTACAAGATTTTAAACTGCTCTGGGGTAGATTTTGACATGCTGGTCACATAGTAGGAAAAGTAAATGTACCAACACTGTATTTTTCTGTGCAGATGAGTAATGTGACACCAGAATATTGTCTTGACATCATACAGAAGTTTGAAGTATCAGAAGAAAACAAGGAGCAGAATGTTCTTGGGATTGAAGGTAAAGCCTTTTGATTTCTAAATTAACTTTATGTCCTGATCTATTACAGTGGAATAGAAGGGCTTTATCAGTGTTTTCATGTAGCCTGTATAGCAGTCAGCTGCATAGGTGTGCATTTTAATGAAATAGGAGAGACAGGAGTAGGTGGGCTGAATTATGCCTGGCAGTATCAACAGCCAGCATCGTGGCTACAATATGTTGCTGTATAACAGACTAATTTGGATGCCTCAGGCTTGTGTAAATTTATTGCTAGCTGTGTATTAAAACACAACACAATATGTAATTTGTAGTACAATATGTTCTAACGAAGTAACAAAAGCAAAGTTTGTGTTCTGCTCTGTGTATAGTTGGGATCTCTACCGTATGGTCCACTGAGTTATGCTTAACCTCTACTGTATGGTCCATTGGTTTATGCTTATGTGAAGTAACAGAAGATCAGTTGCATTTTCCTTGAGTTTTGTTAATGAATTCTTTTAGTAACTTATGCTTGTTTGCTAAAGCAATTGTGGATGGTTTGTTTATTCAAAATTCAACTTAGTATCAAATCCACATCTGAACTGGAATGAAGCAGATTAAGTGCTATGGTCTGTTAATTTGCCCAGAAGGTAGCTTTCATGAAGCAGAATAATTTGCTTGGAGATTTCTGTAGGAGTGGGGAAGTTCCTCTGTGCAGTGCTTGAGGTGGGGAGGCTGCACCCGACGTTCTGTTTTTGCTGTTGGTTGTTAATTGGTTAATTCTGAACAGGCTCATTTCAATGCCATGTTTTGCAAATACTTGCTGATTGTGTGGAGTTTTTTGGCAGTCATGAATGTGTTTTTCTAGATTATACTTTATTTTCTAATTCAGAGCTTTTTAAAAACGGTCTGGGGACAAGGTTTGGGTCTTGGGAGTGTTCTTCTCAAAGGTGCTAGAACTCCCACGGGATTTAAAAATAAAATAAAAAATGAGCTGTGTTCTTACCAGCAGTAGATTGATGCTGTGCACCATCCTCAGTTTGCAGAGAAAGAGGCAAGTCCCAAAAATCTAACTTACATGGTGAAAATATGGGGTACAGGAAGATCAATTCGTGCTGTGTGATTCATCAGTCTGGGGGGACAGGAGTTAACACCATATACATAAATAGAAAAAACAACCACTGGAGTGCAAGCTGTTTGCGTGGCATCTTTGGAGAACTGTTTCTTTGTTCAAAGGTTTCACCAACTTCATGCGCAGTCCTGCTTGTGATGTTTTCAATCCATTGCATTGTGAAGTGCATCAAGATATGGATCAGCCCCTTTGTAACTACTTCATCGCTTCGTCCCACAACACGTACCTGACAGGAGACCAGCTGCTGTCCCAGTCCAGAGTGGAGATGTATGCACGAGTGCTGCAGGATGGTTGTCGATGTATTGAAGGTATGTGTGTAGTATAACTTGCTAGTTGTGAGAGGTATTTTCAGCACAGTGAGTGACAGACCTAAAGCGGCCACGTTTTACTGCCTTGTTAATTTCAGATAAAAACCAGTTGCAAGATTTTCATTTAATAAAAATGTGGCTTGTTAATTTGAACTTAATCAGAGTAGATTGAATAGATGGAGTGAAACTTCTGAGGCCTGCATAGTTGTGTTCATGAGTTCCATTGGCAAGATTAGCGGAAAAATATAAGATCATGGGCTTCTCTTAAGATGAAGCTTTTTTTGTCTTAACAGTGGATTGCTGGGATGGTCCAGATGGAGAGCCAGTAGTGCATCATGGATACACACTTACCTCTAAAATATTCTTCCGTGATGTGGCAGAAACCATCAATAAGTATGCCTTCATCAAAAATGAGTAAGTGGAGAGTTGGTTTTGAAGCTAGAGCTACCTGTTTTGTGTAATTAATCTCATGTCAAAATTAAACCAGAAAGTATGAGTAGTCCGTGAAACACTCTGAGAAGTTAAAAAGCTGATTCTGTTCTCTGTTTATTGCCTGCATCCTATTTATTGTTCAACTTCCTGAACAATACTGTCAGGGGAGCTTGAAAGCTCAGCTGAAGTTAGGAAGACCTTTCGTGTGTTTTTAACTCGGTTGTTCTTTGAGCAGTCTGGGGCTGTTCAGTATCTAGTGATTATCTTGGGTCTTTGTTTGAGCAAAACTTCCCACTCATTTCCCCTGGGAAATTCTCCTTGAAAATCAGTGCTGTGCTGCTCTCTACCTAAGGAAATGCTTTATTTCAGTAGGAACGTAGTAAAGCTGTCTTATAATACAGAGATGAGAGGTAATGTTTAAATTCTAATTTGCTTTCTGTGGTTACTATATAACAAAATTTATTATCAAAATAGTTGGGAGTTGGGCTGTATATATACACAGCAGTCTCAGAAGATAATGAGTAGGCATGTAGAATTTTGAGTAGCTTGGAGAGAATAAAGGACTGGAGGAATTGCATCCTCATTTGGTGTGTGGTTGGGCTCTGCGGTTCCTTGCCTTACAATTTTGGCTCTGCCAAGAGTTTAAAAAAGAACTGGGCAAGTTTTTGGAAGAATTAAGCCTTTATGTACAGAAACAATGTCTCTAGCTCAGAAAACATTAACTGAAAATTCCTGGAGCCTGTGAGAGTGTTCTGGAAAGTATTGCCAAGTATTTCTGCTGCTCCCCAGTCTGGTCATCTTCAGAGATTTGGTCTGGCTCGCTGTAGTTGCAGTTCAGACAAAAGCAAATTGATCTTGCTGCTATCATAAAGCCTTTGGAAGATGAACAGGGAGATGTTAACAAGTCCATTGAATCTGTGGATTTCAAGGCACTTGGTTATTGCAGTGTATGAAGAGCAAAGAGTGCAAAGGAATATTGTAATGTCTGAATAGCAAGGCACTGCATTGCTGAGGAGTTTCATGGTGCGTTCCTTGGTCTGTGGCTCACGCTCAGTGATCAGACACTGGCACCTGTGTGCTTGTGGGATGGGGATGGGGGCAGAATCTCCTGCAGCGACTGTCAAAGGGATTCTGACTGCACGGGGATTTGGGAGTTCATGTGCAAAGTCCTCCCTCGCAAGGGGAATTTGTTTCCAGGCTGCTGACAGTGTGAGAGCAATCTGCTCAGGATGGTTTGTGGTCAGCTGTGCGGGTCTCCTCTCCTAAAGCACCGTTATGTCACTGTCTGGGGTTTTGTTTCTAGGTTCCCGGTGATACTGTCTATTGAAAACCATTGCAGTATTCAGCAGCAAAAGAAGATTGCTCAGTACTTGAAGGAGATACTTGGTGACAAACTGGACTTGTCATCTGTAGTCACCGGAGATTCCAGGCAGCTTCCTAGCCCTCAAAACTTGAAAGGGAAAATCCTAGTGAAGGTAATTTGCTACTGATGGCACGTTGGAAATCTAATGGGAGGCAGCGCCTGGTATTTACTGTGTGTCTTTGGCTTTGGGGAATAAGTTTTATCTGTGCCACCATGATTGGCACAGATGCAGTAAGTTAAAATTCCAAGCTTTTCACAGAGATACTGATATAAAACTCTCTAAACTCTAGCCTCAGCAAGTGGCCCAGAACATTTCTGTGAGTGTTTTAACAGGGCAGTTATATCAACGGTAAGGTATACAAGATTCTTTGTGCTTCTTCAGCACCTTATCTAAGGGTCTTGAACTCAGAGATGCTGATTATTATTTTTTTTTTAATCCGTAGCACTGAGTGAAGAAAACAGGGATGTGGTAAAAAACACATCCTTATGAATAGGAGGAAATGTGGCAATTACCTGATGCTTTCTCTTTTTCTGAAGTTTGTTGTTAGCGGGTGTTTTTCCCTATTGTTCATATTCCTGAAGTATCTAGAAAATTTACAGAAGGAAAGATTGTATGTAGTGCTTTGGAGTGATGTAAAAATGTCTGAAAACATGCATTTTCATGCATTGCCCCCTCACACTGCTATGAGCAGTAGTTCATGAAATGAAATGAAACTATTTTCATGGTTCACCAGCTGCATTTATGAAAGAAGAGCACTTCAGAAGGTGGCTAAAGAGCAGCAAGGGAGGCTCTGCAGCACTGTGGCTAGTGTTGTATGCAACCTGAGTTGTTGGAGCCCCTCTATGCAAACATATTTGCTCTTGAAGGAGTTCCAAAGGCAGAGATGTAATATGGAAGCAATGCTAGGCAGGCCATTGAGAAGATGATTAATGAAATTGTAGCTCATTAAGTTGTCTAATTTATTTTGGCACATGAGGAGAATTACTCTGCTGTGAGCACTCGAGATACCATTTTTCTGTGTCAAGCTGTCTGTAGCATTTCACAGTAGGTTTGATGTTAGGTTGGACATTTCGATATAGCAGAGATGTGACTGATTTAGAAAGCCTTCAAGTGCTCAGCTGTGGTTTTGCATTTCACTGAGGCAGTTTTCTTGTTCATGAACTATGTGAGTGTGAAGCATTGGTGTTTTAGGGAGCTGAACAAGATAGCAGGTAATGCAAGTTGTTGCAAAACATAGTGAATCCAGCTTGAAATAGGTCACTGAATAAAAGGCAGGAGGTCTGGCACTGTGCTGGTCTTCCATGAATTTCTGAGCTGCTCTTCCTAGCACATCTGAGTTTGGAACTTTGGGTCAGCTCTTCAGCTAACAGTGGTTGGAGCCCTGTGAACAGTCACAGAATGGTGTGCAGCTGGGCTGATGCTTCTAGAATGAGGACCTCCATTTTCAGCATCACAGAATCTACCACAAAGCCCTATCTCCCATCTCCAGTTCAATTTAAACAGTCGTATCAGGAAAGATAAAATATTTAGCTTCTTGTGTAAGTAAGCAAGTTTCTCATCTTTTTTACTACTATTTATGCTATTCTGTGCCTTTCTCTTTGAAATACAATATTGACTAATTAGCTGAAGAATTTCAAATTGTGGCCATAATTCTCGTTTTGCTACTGAGTATAAAAAAGATTTCTGGTAATACTGAGGGATTTAAACCCATGTAAACTTCAAGTCATTACCAGGACAGCATTATTCATTTCAAAATCCAGTCCTTAAGTCAGTCCTCTTAATTTCCTCAGAAACCCAGTTCTTGTCTGCCTCTGTCTGTGATGAATCAGACAAACTGCAAGTGTTCCTGCAAAAAGAGAGGATGACAAGGAAATGTAATAGCATAAAAACTTTTTTTCGTAAGCATTAATTTGGCCTCGAGGCCCAATTTATTAAGTAGCAGACAGCAAAACAAGAGGCAGCACCAAAAGTTACATCGTGGGAGATTCAGAACGGGCAGTAGGAAAAGGCTTTCAGCAGAGCATAGTGCAGCATGGGAAGAGGCTGCCCAGAGAGCTGAGGGAGCCTCCATCCTAAAAAGCTGGCAAGATTTGGGTACACAAAGCTCATCTAGAGCTGCCGTGGTCCTCCTTTAGCAGGAGGTTGGACTAAAGACCTTCAGAGGTCTATAGGCAGCATTGCTGCAGTTCTGAATTTGGGCCTTGCCAGAAGTGGTCAAACAGGAAAATTAAAGTTGAATGTTCCAGTAAGTACAATTCATCTTTCAGACCCTCGACTTTTGTTTTTTTACCAGAAGTAACCAATAACCTGATACTCACCACTCTAATCAGATGTTGGAAACTAGACATGGAGTTGAAGTAGTTCCTTTCTAATGTAGGTATATGAAGCACAAAGTAGAGGATTAGCAACTAATGTTGAATTGCTGACTACGCGCTTGCATGAGCATGCAGTATTAAAATAAACTTTGCTGCTTCATTCATGTGATGGCTACTTGCAATGAATTTTTTGTGTATGCATTTTCCCTTCTGATGCAGAGCCTATAACAGTCTCAGCTTCTGATTTTTGAGTTTTATTTGAAGCACACGGTGGTTTGCTTGCTAGAGGTAAGCCTGAAGCACTGGGGAGGCAACTTTAAAGATTCATTGGCACTCACTGTCTTGCTCCAGAGATGGGAGATAGTGTGCTTTTTTGAACTAGCTTGCAAACGTCTTCCAATAACAAGCTAACAGAAGTACATCAAACTCCTTTTGAAGACATCATCTGTGATAATGTGGCTCCTTGAGCCAGCTTGCATGAGATAGTCTGAATTCTAAGCTCTGACTGCTTTTAAAATAAGCACTAATGGAGTGAAAGGATATTTGGGGCTTTGGAGAACGTAACGCTGACCGTGTGAGTACTAACTGTGAATATTTTTTTCCTCCTTTTTAGGGAAAAAAGTTGCCTTGCAGTCTCGGAGCAGATGCTGAGGAAGGAGAAGTTTCTGATGAGGATAGTGCTGATGAAATTGAAGATGACTGCAAGTTAAAATCCTGCTATGTATGTGCATGTACACATCTCCCAGAACTGTCATTCCTTGCATGTGTTTCATAATCCTACTTGCTGTTGTTAGCAGACTAAGATTTCTAACTTGGATTTCTAAGTCATGTCCCTTAAGATGCAGGAATTATATAAGTCCGTGTTTTGACAAGGACTGTGTTTGTTCAGAAATGCAGGACTTCTCATTTAAATCACATAGATGACAAATATATACAGTAGCCTGCTGCCAGCAGAGTCAGCATGCTAGGCTTTTTCAAATACAAATGTACAGTGCAGTGTCATAATGGATTTGCTGCACTGTGTCTAGGTGAAAAATTAGGAATAGAGACACACAAATAAAAAGAATTTGAAGTGTGAAAAATAGTTTTCAATACTTTAACATTGAAGAATGTTTTCTGTTTTCTTTATTTCTTAAGTCTTACTGTTTACTTTCCTGCTACTGATTTTATTAATGTTTTTTGTTTTTGCTAAACTGAACCTGGTGTGCAACACTGACCCATGTTATCCAACAGGTGCTTTGTTCTGGTCAGAAGTCAGCCTTGCTTCATTCATCAGTCAAAAGTTTTGAGCTAAAGATATTATCAAGGGAGATTCAGAAAGAACAGATCGAAGTCAGATTAATGTTTGGGAAATATAGTGTTGTTTATCTCCACTTCTGAATGCAGCCTAGTGATTTTTCCCTGTTGCCACCCAGAAGTGCCTCAGTGCAATTCTCATTAGCTGTTTATGGCTTGCATCCTGAGCTTTTAATTTGCCTGTATCATTTTGGCTGCTATTAGAAACTGAAAGATTTCCAGAGTAGCTGGGATTTGCTTTAGAGACAACAGAAGTCCCCACCTGAAGTGGTTCATTAGAAGGGAATGTTTGTGTTGGTCCAATTCAGTTCCCAATTCATTGTCGTGTGCTGCTGAATAGGAGCACTCTGTAATCCCCGTGTGCTCTGCTAGCACAACTTCTGATGTGCAGAAAGACCCAAGAGAAAACCTGCAGTCCAGAATGCAGAAAGTCTTTTGTGTCCAGGAAGGGAGTCTGTTAGGACAGGCAGCTGCTCTCCTCCTGCCTCAAGAGAACTCTCGTGCCCCATAGGGAGAGGAATGCCAGGTGCACACTGCTGTTCTCAAGGCTCCTATTTTAAGCATCTTATGTAAGAGACCATTTGGTGTTTATACAGTCAGTGCTGTTATTAACTCAAATGATTCTGTCATTTGGTTGTAATTGTTTCCTCTCTTGTTGGAGCAGGAATCTAGTAGACATTAGGCTGTTTGATATCACTGAGGAAATCTGTTGGTGATTAAGTTGTGAATTTGTGCTATGCTCAGAAAGAGGAGGTCGGACTTGTGACTGTTTGAAACACCAGGACCTGGGCTGGGCTGCTCTGTGCAGTGGGCAGCACGTTGGTGAGGCCTGCAAGGGATGTGTCAGGGACCTGAAGGGAAGAAAGGAAGGTGGCAGTGACAGTAAAAGCCCCAGTTGGACAGGATTAGGCAAGAAGCTTTTTCTTGTTCAGAGAAGGGCAATGGTGGGAGTGCCTGAGGCACATGCAGTGGTCTCTCAGGCTGTCCCGGAGGTGGTGGATGTAATAATCTGTTTTACCTGGATCTCTTAATGCTTTTCAGAGTAACGGTGCAACTGAGCATCAGGTGGAATCTTTTATAAGAACAAAGCTTGAATCTCTGCTAAAAGAGTCCCAGATCAGGGACAAAGAAGATCCTGACAGCTTCACGGTGAGAGCACTGCTAAGGGCAACTCATGAAGGTTTAAGTGTTAACCTGAAGCAGGTAGGTGGGTGTTTTTTTCCTTCATTTCTGGGTATGAAATAAGGTGATGTGTTGCGCATTCCAGTGACTTGTGAACAGCTGCTGATAGTTTTGTTTTATCTAAAATGAAAACATGGAATAGTTTCAGATAAAATGTCTAAGGATTTAAGTGATTGATTATGAAGAGTATCTGACCTGTTTTATTTTCTTCTACGTGTTGGAAGCAAGTAATTCAGGAAGCATCGATACTGCAAATAGTTGCCTTAGTCCTGCTGTGACTGACCATGGTAATTCAGCAGTGCTGTTTCCTGTAATGCACAGGATTGTGCTTTTACTGCCTGAAGCAAGGGTCTGTTTTTTTCACACCCAGACTGTTTCATGGTTGTGATATGTTTTTATTTCCCTTTTGACATCAAATTATTATTACAAAGCTATTGCAATAAAAACATATTGGGATTTTGAATACACCAGTGCAGTTTGTACCTCAAATCCATAGTCACCATATTTTCACCTCAGCTGAATGCAAAATCTGTTACATAAGCTGAGAATTAATTGTTATGAGGGTTGTACCTACTGAAATGATATGGTCTCCGAGGTCAACTACATGCAGTTCTTTCTGCACATCTTCCCAATCCATAGGTTTTATGTCATTCTTGTCAATCTTTTTGCAAGACTGGAGCTATGAGACCTTTGCCTGAAGCCAGGCTTGACTGCATAGAATATGCTCATCTTGTCCTGGTGCTTGAGATGTCTGGTCACATCTGTGTTGTGATGGGAAGGGGCTGTGAGCATCCGAAGGTCAGAGCCACCTGACCTTGCATAGAGAGGTTGTTTCCAGATTGTGATTTAGCAGCTGAGAGCAGGCAGCTTGCCTCTTTACTTTGGCCTCTGTGTGGTTGCGGAAGTGGGCCTTCAGAGAGCAGACTGTTAGTAAACACGATTTGATACGAGCCACTTCAGCATTACTTTGAGTTAGAGCAATGTTTGAACATCTGTCAGATCGTAGCATCTCTAATATTTTGTGATTGACTTATTTAAAATTATTGTTGGACATCAAGATCCCTTCCTGCAGCAATGCGATGCGAACACTGGGGGGATGCCTGACCCTTTTCTCAAGGGTCTTTAAGCAGTACAGAGCTGAGCAATGGGTAGTAACAAGAGGTAAAATAACTGGCAGATTAGTTGATATCAACTGTTGACTAAGATGGAAGGAAATTATACATGGTTAAATGTGCTGGCTTGATGGTTCTGTAACTTATTTGCTCACTTTGGCAGCCCTGTTGTAAAGCTCTGCTCTGACAGTTGCTGTGTAACTGCTGAGCCAGAGGCAGGCTGCTGGCATTGGCTGTGTACTTTTCAAACCTCTCTTTCCTTCCCTTCCTCACTGACAGACTTCCAATTTTCCAGAAGATTTGCTAATTTTCAGTAACTGAAAAACCCAAACCAAAGAAGAACCCAATGTTTTACGATGCAGATTCACATGCTATTGCCAGTAGATGCCATGTTCTCTATGGAGGTTTTTTATATGTTTGTGGAGTTGTTTTTGGGGTGCGGGAGAGGAGAGGGGCAGTGTGTCCTGTCAGTCAGTTTGGATTTGCTGCTGGCAATGCCAAATACTCGTTCTTATCTGAGAGAGACACAACCTTCATCTGCTTGGGTTTCCTTCTCCGCTTTATGCAGATTTTCAGCCTGAGCTAGGAGCAAATTTTTGAATGTAGATACGGTGATTATTGGTGAACAATGCACCTAATGCTTCTGTGGTTGTTACTGGCCAGAGGTAATGTGCAACACAATGCAGTGATGCTTGGAGTTTGCTGGAATCGCTGAAATGCTGGGGGAATAACCTCAGCACCTTCGGGTCTTTATTTTGCTCTTTGAAAGAAGAAGGGATATGTTTTTCTGGCAGGAAAAAGCTAGGTGCTGCCAGGAGTTATCAAAGCCATGTCCAGGGGCACGGCTGGATATGATGAAGCTTGGGCTCCAGGCTGTCTTTTAGCTTTATTTTTTTCCTCTCCTTTCCTTTGTGGCTATTTTTATGCACACTTTCAGGTGTTTGTTTTTTATCGCTGTTGTTTTTGGCTGGATTGGTTTTTCTCTGTGCTTGGTTGCTGTCTTGAATATTAATGTTCATTTTTGTCTTCCTCTTGGAGGATTGCTCATCTAAATTAGAAAAGTCCTTTCATGAAATAGTTTTGAATTTGTGTTCAGAGATCAGTGTGTTGTGCTTAGACTTTAATTCCCTTTTGCCTTTATTCTCCTGTGCAAATAATTATTCTCTTGTGTATTCTCACACAATGGTGAATCAGAGTGGCATGCCAAAGCTTTCATTGGGTTAAAGCCCAGTGTCTTTTAGACACTGTAGTGGACTCTAAAAGTCTGAAGGTATCCACTTACACTCGTTTTTCCAACTTTCCCTGTACAGAACCTGGACACGAAAGAAAGTGGGAAAAAGTCTCATAGTCGATCGTTAATGGGCAACTTTGGTAAACACAAAGTAAGTAAAACGAGAGTGATTTTGCTGGTCTGTCCGACTGTTCTAATGGCACAGGGTATGATTTATTGCATGGTGTGCTTGGAGGCAATGAGGAAGGACTGCTTGGTTACAGTGGTGTAGTTATTGCTGTTTAGAAGAGTGTAGCTGGCAAGAGTATGGAGAATCATCCAGAGACAGTCGCTGTACCTCGGAAAATCTTGCCTGGCCATAAGGATAATCTGAATTAGTGAAGGATAATTGCTGATATTTCCGATCACGCTTACAGCAGCAGCAGAGCAGTCTAGACAAATGCCTCGATATGTTTTTGTTTTCCAGACTTCTGTCCATAAAGCTGATGGTGTTTTTACTGGGGGTCTGGTTTTACCTTGTTCCGTGCTCTGAGCAGGGCTGTGCAATGCCCTCCTGCCTGGCTTCTCACACAGGAGCTGCTGTGACTGAGCAGTGGCTCTGGTCCCACACACCTGCTTTGTAAAAGCGCATTTTCCTCTGATCAGTTCATGGTTTGGCATGCACTATTTGTATATCTGTAGCTACTGGGTCAAATTTTTTGCTTCTCTGGGTCTTCACTGGAGCAACTGCACCGAACCAAGCAAGAGCTAATGCAATCAAAATGAGCGTGAGGTTTCCTGTTCCACCTGTGTGTGCTGCCTGAGCAGACAGCAGCCATCAAGAGGGACGAAGAGCCTGCGTTTCCTCTTGTTCTGTTGGTGGGAAAACAAATGCTGTGGGGTGAGATGTCACATACACGAGTCAGCTACTAAAAACAGATGGTTATAGTGAGAGCTGGAAAGCATATCAATAATTTTAATTGCTTCCACTAGCTATTCTAATGGATATAGCAGGGGGGAGAGACTGTCCACTTAATCTCTGCTGGGGAAAAAGAAAAAGGGGTCTGTGTGTGTAGTTTTTTATATATAATGATCTTAGTGTAGGTCAAGTCAGGGGGGGCTTGCAGTAATTTCTCCCTCACACCTTTCCAGCTAAAGGGGATGCCTGGGAAAGATGATTACTGTTGATCTTTTTGCAGATGCAGAATTATCCAACAAGGAAAATGGACTTGTGATGTTTTCGGCCTTTGTTCCATGTATGTGTGTGTAAACTCTTTAGAACCTCCAGTGGAGGAGAGAATGCCAAGGCTGGCAACTCCTGCAAGTTAATTGCAGGGATCATCAGTCCAAACCTTTGAACCACTCAAATGGTCTCCAATGTGGTCAACTTTATTTCAGCGCTGAACAAAGCAAACTCAAAATATAAACCAAATTATGTGCATTATTAGTTTATTACAGCAGGAGAAATGAATTCTGTGCTCAATTATCATCAAACTGAGTGAGCTGGAGAATACAGAGCTTTCAGTTATATTGTTGATTATCTCATGATGAGAAGGGAATTAAAGAAACTCTCCTTTGAACTCATTTGAACAGTAAGTGTTACAAAACATGTAATGTTGCTGAAATTGGACACTGTGAAAGCATCGGCACTAATGCAAAAAGATGCTGCTGTTTAATCTTTTTATCATAGCTAGTTGCTTTGATGTACACTACAGTAAATTGGAGTGATTTGAATGTTCTTTTGCATGGCTCAAAAGACAGCAGAAAAAAAGAATTTTGCCCAGAGGTTGGTTGTGTTCTCAGCTTCATGAGTCCACTTGTTAAATTCTCTAAATTGTGAAGGGAGAGAGAGAGAGAAGCATAGGTGAGTGCAGTGCACTGTACATGCACGTGTTGCAGTTTGTTAAATATGGTACTGGCCTTTGGAAATCCAGCAGGACCAGCGGAGGGGCGCAGAGCTGAGAGCTGTCCTCTCTGTTTCCCCCCCAACTTATCCCCATTTACAGCCTGTCTGTGGCAGGAGGAAAGCTGCAGAGTGTGCATGGTGTGCTGCAGTGGGTCCTGTTTTGCAGAAATGTTTCTCTTGCAGCTTGGCCCTCGCTGCTGGCCAGCAGGTAGACCTGCTCTCTGGGTTTGTGGATAAGTGGTGTGTCCTTGCAGAAATATCCTGTACACTGACGTCGTTGTGCTTGATTCTTTCCCATCAGAAAGCAGGGAAGGCAACGTCCAAATGTAGCACATCAGATGATGATGAAAGTCAGCAAAACTCTTCGGGAAAGGAAGCAGGGCAGCTGCACAGGTGAGCTAAGCATCCCCGCATTTTCAGCTCAGTTGGATTAATAACACGTTGTTGTTATTAATACGTGTCTGTCAGAGCCTAAGTCGGGTTTTACAAGGCAAGGCATTTATGACAGCTCTGTTGGGATATGTTTTGCTATGACTGCTTTAGCCTGAGTTTGAATATGTAGGCTTTGATAGGTTGCAAACAGCAATTGCCCTTAAACTGAAAGGAAATGCGATAGAATACTTTCCTAATGGAAAAATGCCAACCTACATTTTGCGTGCTGTAAATAGTGCTCAAAGAAAACTGCTTAGCCTAAGTAGGGATACATCACAGCCCTGTCAGCTTTATTACATCTGAGAATGTAAAGAAAAAGCAATCAAAAAACCCCTTTGAGAATGCATTTGCTGTCATTGAAAAGCTCCTTGGAGGCAACTCGAAGCTGTCTGCCTTTGCTTTGTCTGGAAAAGCCATTGTTTGGCTATTTCATTATGGTGTAAAAAAAGAATGTTGTTTGTGCACTGTGACTGAAAGTACAGGGGAACAGTCATCTGGAAGACTGCTAAGAAACCTCTGTAAGGAGACTAGCCCCACAGAGTTCCCTGCTTACTGCACCTTTCTTTGCAGCTTGAGTTGTACAGCTGTTTATTTCCTTACTGATAAAAAATAAAGGGAATTTATGTATGCTTTAAATATTGAAAAACTCCTGCTTTGTTTTGTGTATTAATTATGAATCAGTAGATTGACTCGTCGAAGGAAAACTGTGAAGCTGTGCCGAGCTCTGTCCGACCTCGTGGTGTACACAAACTCTGTGGCAGCCCAGGATATAGTAGATGATGGTAAGTAGATGTCTGCAGTTTGTTCAAAGCGCTCACGTCTAGGATTTTGCAGGAAAAAAGACCCTGGCAATTAGTATGAACTCTTGCTTGGCTTTCCTTGCCATTCTTGAAACTTGAGAGTAGACAGAAGGCACTCCTGAAAGAGGAAACTGGTGCCCTTCAGTTAAACTATATACAGGTTGAGTACGACAAGACAATTTATCAGCGTAAGTTTGGACTGACTCTGATCTTCCCCTTGATTAATACCAGTATAGCTGAGGTCTGAGTTCAGGCCTCCATGCCCTGGGATTGCTTTGTAACTTGTTTGTTGGTTAACAATGCATTCAGGATCAACAGGGAATGTGCTGTCATTCAGTGAAACGAGAGCCCACCAAGCAGTGCAGCAGAAGGCTGAACAGTTCATGCTTTACAACCAGAAACAACTTACGAGGATCTACCCATCGGCGTACCGGATTGACTCCAGCAACTTCAATCCTTTGCCTTACTGGAATGTTGGTTGCCAGTTAGGTGGGTGTTGCATGAGAATCTTGTTTCTGACTTCTTGGCTTTGTGCTGAGTAAATACAATCTTTATTGGTGACACTCAAGTCTTCTCATTTAACAGTGGCACTAAACTACCAGTCTGAGGGACGTATGATGCAGTTAAATGAAGCGAAGTTTAAGGTAAATGGCAACTGTGGTTATGTCCTCAAACCTCAGCAGATGTGCAAAGGTAATGTTCCACTTATATTTATTACTAAATAATAATAAATATAAAGGTAACAGAGGAATGTCAGAGGCAATTGGGTGTTTGAAGCTAGTTAAAGAACTCAATGCCAGCAACTTGTTGTTGTCAATGTCTGTGCAGATGTGCAAGAAATGTGAAGACTGTTGATCTGAGTTGTAACTGTGGAGCATTTGTAAGGTTACTATATTGTAGAAGAATTTTTTTTTAGGACAGGAGTCCTAAAAAAGAGTTGTCCTTATTAGCAAGGATGGTCTTTTAATAATGTGAGGGTTTTTTTGTTTGTTTTTAAAATGGAATGAGTTTCAAAATTCATTAACAGCTGTTTTGTGCTCTCAAGTTAGTAGCTGATGTGTGCTGTGTGTATACATACTGCTTGTGGGGGTGAGGGGGAGTACCTTCAATTGAGTGCATCTATCCTTACACCTGCTTTCATTGCTTGCCAACTTTCAGGCTCGTTCAACCCCTATTCTTCAGATCCACTTCCTGCCAGTCCTAAGAAGCAGCTCATCCTGAAAATCATCAGTGGACAGCAGCTGCCTAAGCCTCCTGACTCAATGCTAGGAGACAGAGGAGAGGTAAAGCACTCTGTTATCAACCAGTGCTTTTATGGCAGATCCTAGAATGACTTGCAGCCTTTGACTCAAAGAATTTTTCTTCTTATTTAAATCGACCAATAACTCTCAGATATTGTCGAGCTTTCAGTCATCAGTACTGGCATTTTCCAGAGTCTGTGTGCTGCATGTGATGGTTAAGAAGTAACTTGGTTTGTATTTTGAAAATGACTCTCATCTGGCCGTGGCTTTTGAGACTATAAACCACACGCCAGCATGGTTTGTGAAGCCATGTTGCATGAGTGTGCTGCTTGGAAATTGCAACAGTTCTTGAATAGGAATTTAAGTTAATTCTTTGTGTGAGTTTCCTTAGAATTGACCTTCGCTTATATCACTGGCTTGTTTTTAAAGTATTGTTGTTTCTAAAATAGATAATAGATCCCTTTGTTGAGGTGGAAATCATTGGGTTACCCGTTGACTGCTGTAAAGATCAGACCAGGGTGGTTGATGACAATGGTAAGATAATCAACAGATTTCCTTTTCTTGAGAAAAATATGAAGTCATTACAAATGATTCAGAGTCTGTTATTGCTTTGTAAATTGCAGAGCCTCTTACTTTATGAAATCAAATGACTTTCTTCTAAATTAATTCTGCTTTCTGACCAGAATTTCTGGCGCAGGAGACACGAGTGAGAACTGTTCTACCACAATATCTATCTCCTGGATTGATTCTAAATCTCATTTGGGCAGAAATTCCAAATATTTGGATGTGTAAAATAACGTATAATATCAAATGAAATAAAAACAAATCATGACATAAGCATTTTATGCCACCTCCCCCATTATGGGAAGGAGGTGAAGAACAGAGTGGGATAGCCTGCTGCAGCGGAAGGGGAGGCTGTTAGCTTTTGTGAGCAGTTGCAATACTGTGAGGGGGTGGAAGAGAGGAGTTCCTTTTTTGTCTTTCACCTACCACAGTTCTGTAAAACAGCAGCCAGCCTTGCTGTCCCTGCCACCTACACAACCAGAACCATTTTTTGGTAAAAACTGCCTAGCAGGTGGATTTCTTACTCTCAGTTATTTCTATAATGGAGATTGAGAGATTGTAGACATAGATGAGCAATGTGTAAATGAGTGTTCGTTGCGTATTTGGTCTGTTTGTTTCTCGTGCCTCTTGCTGTGATTCATGAAAATTGAGACCAGTGCTTGCTCTGACTGTGTTTCTGAAACTTTCTGCTCCATTTGTGTTACAGGGTTTAATCCTGTTTGGGAGGAAACGCTCACTTTTACCATCCACATGCCTGAAATAGCTTTGGTTCGATTTCTTGTTTGGGATCATGACCCTATTGGGCGAGACTTCGTTGGACAGAGAACGCTGGCCTTTAGCAGTCTTGTACCTGGTTAGTCCCGTGTGGTTTTTCTTGAATTAGATGTTTAAACAAAGATCAAATGCCTTTGAATTGCAAGTTTAAAACTAGGTGTCAACATAGCACGTATGCCTACATCTCCAAGATTTCATGTGTGAACTTGGACAGTTCTGCAATGTTAGGGTTGTGCATTCACTGTTGAGTTTGGGTGGCTGTGATTGTGGAAATTTCTGCTGTCTTTAACTTGGGGCAGATTGCACTGTGAGACTTGGAAAACTCCTAAGGACAAACTAGGTTTTATTTAAGACAGCAGGTGTGTATGTTCCACTTTCACAGACACTCGTTGCCAGTTGTCCACAAAGCACACACAGCTGACTGGGATGCAATATTCTAATTTTACCAGGTTATCGACATGTGTATTTAGAAGGACTGACAGAAGCCTCCATATTTGTTCACATAACCATTAATGAAATCTATGGAAAGGTAGGTATATTTGCAAATGTATGTATTTTATGAGTTTTTGATTTAATTCTTCTGACAGAAATGAATCCTAGTGCATTTAAAATGTTTTGTAGAGTTTACAGTGTGTTTTGTATGTCGTGCCTAGCTAACTCTGCAACTGATCAGTAGTAAAGTTTAAAGAAATTATTCAGTTCATACCGGGGTGGAATGAGCTGAGGACTGTAACTGCACCAGGACTTGGTATTTGAAAAGCACAGGAGCTGGTTTGTCATAAATCTCATAGGTTTTAGTGCATACCTCTTGCTGCTTTTCTGAAAGATTACTTATTTTAAAGCTTGTTTTTAAAATGAAAGCAAAAGCACAGTGCTTTTTCTCTGCTTCAACAGCCTTCATGAACAGCTTTCTGAAGGTCAGTGGAGATCAACAACATACAGAAGTTGAGGCCAGGCTCAATAGTCTACTAAAATAAAATGGACCTCTGTAGTGATTGAAAAATAATAATAATCAATTAAGGGTGTAGATGAAAAGAATGCTAGCTTTCAGTCTTTCTCCCTCTTGAGAGCAGATGCAGAGAACATTATGTCAAAGCTATTTCTGATAAGCAGCTTTTTGTCTGTTCTGGAGCGCTGTAGTTATCTCTGTGTGTAAGATCACAGCTCTGCAAGTTCCCAAGGAAATCTCAGTAGAATGCAGAGAGGAGATAACATAGGCAAGGCCCAGGGGCTGAGATTTGGTGCAATCCCAATCCTCACTTCACTCCATTACCTTTATCCACACCGATCCTGTTAGGTGGCTGAATGAGGTAGTGATGCCCTTTAAGCCACTCAGATGTGTGTCTTGCTCTTGGCATCCTTGCCTCAGCTCAGGGATCAGTGTTTCAGTGCACTCTCTGCTTTGCCCCTGGAAGCGTTCCTACTGCCAGGGAGATGTTGGAGAGAATGGCACTGACTGTGCCTGACCTGTGTGTGCTCTCTGCACAAAGAGAAGCTCGTAGTGTTCCAGGTAGTCTTCATCACCCTGAATCTGTTAAAAGAGTTGTAGAATGAACAGCTTGGGTTACATCTGCAGCATATTGTGTAGATATGTACACATTTGTACTGTGTAGAGTTTTGGTTATTGTCTGGAGGGGAGCCTGTTTGACTGGTGCTCTTCAAAGCAAAATAGCAAAGATGACCTTCATAGTGAAGACAAATGTTACTAACAGAAGATGGAAAAAATTCTGAGTGAGATTTGATATCTTGTATAACTTAATCTATCATCTAATTCTTGCCTTAATGATGGATTACATTATTGTTTCTAAGGTATAAACGGGCCGAATCTACATTGCCATCCTTGTAAGTAAGGATGTCTGGTCAAATTTCTATGAGAGACTGACATTACGCTAATAAACAGCTTTAAATAATTTGCTGTAGAGAGTTGTATTTACAGTTGATGTATTATTTACCTTAATTGCTTGTATTGTGGTCTTGAAAATATTAGCCAAATGTATTTGCATTTTTTGCCTTTCAGTGGAGCCCCTTAATCCTCAATCCCAGTTACACAATATTGCACTTTCTAGGAGCCACAAAGGTAGACTTCATCAGCATGCACTTTGACTTGCTGGGCACAGATTTTCGAATGGTTCCTAATCGCATGATCTGTAACTACCAAGCTACATCATTCTTCATTCAAACTCTGAAACATTTGAGTATTGCTTTGATGATGCCCATGCATAAAACTTCAAATTAATGTCTAGCCTGTCACTGCCGCACATTTCTTACAGCGTTGTCATCTCTGATTAGGAGACTTTGAGCAAACCTCTCTTGTAATTGTGGCAGGCTGCCATCCTAATGAGGAGAAACACAGACATGCATGAATTCATGGAGACCTATGCTGATAGTTCCTTGGTCAGAGTAGATGTGAATTGCTTGGTGTGAGTTTTTGCTTTGCTGCGTTTTAACTTTGTACTCATCATTCATAAGTGCTCAGAAAGCAGCCTTTTCCACTGCACCCTTCTGTAGTAGTCTGACCTCGCTTGAAACCCCTGGTTATTCTTGTCCTTTCAGAACAAGCAACTGATTGGACTCCGAGGGCTGTTCAACAAGAACCCAAAGCACAGTTCTGCTGAGAGCAGCGCTCACTATGTTCGGAAGCGCTCTATTGGTGACCGAATTCTCCGGCGCACGGCCAGTGCACCAGCAAAAGGCAGAAAGAAAAGTAAAATGGGTTTTCTGGAAGCTTCTGAAATTAAAGACAGTGCATCGGAACCAGCAGACCTGAAGGACAAAGAAGGGGTTGTAAGGCGTACAAGCCGGAGTTTGCAAGCACGTCCTGCTTCTATGCCAGTGGACAAATTCCTTCTTGTAGGGCTGCCGTGCACGGAAGGTGAAACTACTCAAGATGCCAAAGGAAAAGAAAATGCAACTGGTAAGAGATTTCCAAAATTAATTGTGGTGTAATAAAGTTGAAATCCTCTATGAAGAGGGTTGATTATGCAGTTTGTATACTAGCAGTTTTATTCAACTTTTTTAAGAGTTACTGGACAAAATGATATGTGCTTGAAATTGCAGCATCTTTAATCTCCTCAGATTCTCTGAAAGTGGAATGTTCTCAGTTGGGGTGACAGTGGGAAGCCATCTCCAAACCAGGCAAATGACTTACAATAATTTCTAGCAGTGCTCTTAAAAGGACACTTTCCAAATTCTGTTGTGAGAAAGAAAAACTTGGTTCTTCCTTTAAGAACCCACGTTCAATTAGTCTTCTCTAATTTCTGGTTTGTTATTGTCAGTGTGCTTATGAAAAGTTGCTGGCATGGTGTTTTTCTTCCCATTTTCAAGGAGGAAGAATATCATGCAGCGTGCAGTTTTGGTTACAAAATATGTAGAGACCAATGGAGGCTTTCAAAAGTCACTAAAAACAGGGACAGTAGGCCAGACTTTTGTATTTAAAGTAACCAAAGTGAGTAACTGAGTTTAAATGGAAAACACTAAGATAAAATCTCAGTCCTGATACACGAGTCAGTTCTTAAAACAGCTTTTTTCCCAAGTCTTTTCAGCATCACTTTGGATTTTGAAAACCATTTGCAGCCATTTGAAAGCCACACAAATTTGGTGTGTTCAGTGATGTTGGATTTACTGGAATGTTTAGGTATGTCTCGAGAGCTTTAAATACCATGGCTGTAGTCTGTTAGGCCTGCTGCCTCCACCTTGAGCTTGTACCTAATCTAAGCCACCTGCACTGCTGGTTGGGGTTGGTTTTTGTTTGTTTGAGAGGGGTGTGTGCTCTCATACAGGCTGGCCAGGTGCCCAGCTCTGATCAGTACTGGCAGCTCTGCTTTTTCGGAGTTGGTCCCCGCAGGGCTATTCCTCCACAAGCACAGGGCAGCCAGAAACACTGTCTGTCCTATTTGGTAAGAGGAAAGCACAGTGAGGACCTGGCTTGGATGGTGGCTGATAGAAGTGCTCCTCTGCTCTGAGTTTTCTCAGCTGCACAGCAGCAGCTTCTGCCAGCACCAGGAGCCACGTGTAGCAGGACAGCTGAGCTCAGGTGGGAACATGCTGTTAAGGCTTGTTGCTTCTACCTGCCTTTGTGGCTTTGAAAGAACTTAGGGACATCACTGCAAGAGAAAGCATTGAAGAGAAACTGAAAGCAAAATTAAACCTGTTTTTTTTTTTTTTTTCCTGCCAACCTGAGATGAGACTAGACAGGAAAAAGGATGTTCCTGATATAGGAATTTAACTCTGAAAATGCTGCATTTGAAATAGAAAGATTTTCTTTGAATAAGCATGTGAAGCTGCTACAGCTCAGTCATTCCTATCAATGGTTGTAAGCATTTATATTTATAAATTTCTTCCTGCAGATGCTTTAGGTAAGGACAGGAAATAAATTTAAAAGAAACTTTCACACTCTTTTGGAAGCTGTGGGTATTCTCTTACAGAAGAATAGCATAAGCTCTGAGATGACCTAAAATTCTGCTTCAGGAAGTAAATTCTGTCCATTGGAGTGTCTGTGTGCCTTGTTCCATGACCCCCGTAGAGGAGGATTGACCTCCATAGACATAAAGAAGTGAGACACAAAGATGAAATGCTAGATGCAGGCCTCTGCTGTGGCTGCAGGACCTTCTGTATTCTCTGTGCCAAAGGGCCACAGCCCATTTTTGGAAGAACTTGCCTTCAACGTTGATAAGCAAAGGTGTGATAGAGCTTCACACGCGTGCAGAGCTAGGCTTGGGTGTTCTCCTGAAGTAACTTCAGTGCAAGTAGTTCAGACTGGGAGGCAGCTTCACCCTCATGGAGGTTACTGGGCTGATGGAGTGCTCGTTATTTCAGGATGCAGTGAAGAATGGAGAGGGCTGGGTGTCCAGCACAGATCTTTCTTGCTAAAATGCTGTGGCTAAACACATCTCTACTGACCTGGTTGGATTTCTGCAAAGTGAACAGTGTGCTTTTTCCCTTGCTCTTTGTAGGAAAAGAAACAAAAGTACAAATGAAAAAACTATACATCTCTTCCATCCTTATGTAGGTGCACTGATAGGCTGGAGCAGCTTTTCAAATTTTGGACATCAGCCCTTAGTACCAGGCTTATTAAAATGATCTCTAACGGGGGCTTTCAGACGCTGTTAGAGAATGATCAGGGCTTCTCTTGTTTCTTCCTAGGGTGTCTGGTTTCTAGTGAATGTAAAAAAGAGTATATGCTGTACCAGATTTATTGCTTAATTAAAAGCTTCAAAGCAGTGAGTCATGGAGCTGGGAATTGGTAAATAAAGACAAATAAGAAGATTTGGTAGAGAAAATCTTACGTATTTCCACAGAATTCAAAATTTTGCTCTCTTATGAATGCAGTATGCTAATAGAAGATCAGAAATTTAATCCTTAAATTTTAATCTCTTACAATAAGTATATGTAAAGAACACTGCCTGGAGTCCAGCTTCTTGATGCTTTATTCTCAAAGCTCTTTTAAGCATGCATCTTGTTTCAAAGTATTATGTTTTTTTTAACAGAGCTGTTTTGTTCTGTCTTTATTGCCACGCTTCTTTATAGTACAAATCTGAATAGGAACACAGCTGAAGGTAATGCCACGTGCCAACGATGATATGGTACCTCATTAACATTATTTGCAACAAATATTACATCACGTGCTTGATGTAATAGACATCCAAAGGAAGCTTCAGTGAAGTGCCTGCAGTCGTATTTTTCCATTTATTCATATCACAGATAATTTGGGCTAAGCCTGCACAACACCATAACAGTTCTGTCACAACTGTACCTAATTTTACGTTCTCCATTTGTCTGTCTAAGGACAAAGTAGTTGTTAATAAACAAAGCACAAAATACTATCTGCAACTAACGTGTTTCTTGTTTAATTTAGCCAACAGTGACGGTGATAAAACAGAGAAGGAAACAAACTTGAAAGAATCTGTTTTCACGTGTTCTGAGAAAACTGCAGATATTTCAAATTTGGCATCTCCCTTGAGAAAGGAGAGTGCCCAGAAGGAAACGACAGCTGATTTTTCCCTTGTACCACCTTCCCAGGAACAACCTGAACATTTAGTTGCTGTAAGTGGTGTAACCGAAACAAATCACCTCAACCTTCCTGTTGACACTGTGCCTCTAATTCAGAGCTCTGGCTTTGAGCGCGACGCAGAAAAAATACAGGGCAAGAACTGTGCAGGCACTGCAAGGGGAGATGACACAAACAGGTGTAAGGAGGAGAAAAGAACTTCTGTCAGGACTTGCCTTCCTGAAAAGGTGGAGGAGGTTGAAAATCTCAAATACAACATCATCCAGAAGAGCAGTGTGGCATGCCTTGCCCTGACTGAGATTTCTTCTGCCGTCTGCTCTGAGGCTCCTGATTTACGTTCCTCTTTAACCATGCAGGACAGCGACATCTCCCGCCTTATAGATGAAGTTTCTTTGGTGACTGAGAGCGAGTTGGACAGTGCTGTCTCAGCTCTGATCGGCCAGCTGGATGTCACCGATGACCAAACCAGCCTCACCACACCGATGCTCCCCGGCGCTGGCAGCCAGACCTTCGGTGCTGTGGCCACGCATGCAGTTCCTGCAGAGCTCAGCACTCCCTGTAAGAATGACTTCATTACCACAAAATCCACCAAGTCCCCGTTATTTTCAACTCCAGACACTGCCGTGTTCTCCAGTCCTGAAACTGCGGACTATTCTGTGTACACAATTATCCACGAGGCAACTCTTACGCCAGGTTCTGAATTTAAGACCCACAGTGGGTTAGTTTGCAAGAAAAAATCAAAGAGCGTAGAAAATAACTTGCCTAGCTCTTTTTGTTCTTCACCTTTCTCTTTGCTGAATGCAAATCCCCAAAGAAAATGTGAAACAAGCTGGGGAACCCCCAGATCTGTGGGTTCCCTTGCTTCCAGCAGCCTCATCTTTGAGGAGATGCTTGTGGACCCTCCCATGGGTGAGAATTCAGAAAGCAGCAGTCTTGTAGAGTTAGGTGGGGATTCTCAAGATCTCTTGGTAACTGCGTGCGCGTACAAAAGGGAAGATGTGAGCCAGTTGGCTTCCCCTTTAAAACTGAGGCAGCAGCAGGATGGCAGGTGCTGTGGTGAGAGGACCTTTGGGAACTGTGCGAGTGTTGGGCTCTGTGCTGCTGCCCTGGACTGCTCGGATAACTTTAGGACTGTGGGAAGCAAGCTCCCTTTTCCGGCCTGTGAAAATGTTGGTTTTCTACATCATCATCGTGCCGATAAGCAGAAAGATTTGATGTGTGCCTCCAGGAGGTCCCAACTGGATGTACGCTCACCAGTGCTCAGAAGCGCGTTGGCTTTCCCACCCTCTCCAGCCATCAAACAGACCAGCCCTTGCAAATCCAAGAGTCTTGGTGACTTGACATCAGAAGATATTTCCTGCAACTTTGAAAGTAAGTATCAGTACATAAGTAGGAGCTTTATCACATCTGGTATGAGAGACAAGAAGCTCGCTGCAATGAAGACGATGAGACCGCACTCTACAGATGCTTTGACGGAGCAGCTGAGAAAGCTGCTGTCTCTGGACCAGGACGACAGCCACCAGGTGCTGTACTCCAGGCAGCTCGATGAGGACTGCCCAAAGGCGCTGGTCAGAAAGCTGTCGTCCAGGAGCCAGAGCAGAGTGCGGAACATCGCCAGTCGTGCCAAGGAAAGGCAGGAGGCCAGCAAGCAAAAATCTTCCAACGCGGGCAGCATAGCGGGGGTCGTCCTTCGGAACAAGCCTTCGGGGTCCCCTCACGTCGTCAACAGGCACTCGACGGGCTCCTACATAGCCAGGTACCTGGGCAGCTTCCCTGAGGAGGCAGCGGAGGGCCGGGGCCGACCTGAGGGCACGTGTGCTGCCTGGCACCATGGCTGCACGGAGCCGCTGTGTGCGCACAGCCCCCTGCTGCAGCTGGAGCCCGACGGCGACGAGAAGCCCGAAGTCTATTTCCTGCTCAGGCTGTAGGTTGGATAAATGTAAGTCTTCAACGTTTACAAACCGTTTCATTGAAATGAAGGATTTTTAGAAAGAAATGCTGTTTTGAGGCTTTAAATTATTTAGAAATGCAATTTCGTGCTGGCGGCCCAGTCACAATTTAATGTTCCTTTTCCTGTTGAAACTTACATAAATAAATCCATATTCCATCCTTGCGTATTTATGCGTTACTTTAATTTGGCCATTACCAAGGGAGTAGGCTGGGGGCTAGCTGCACGCAATGAGCATTTGTAGCATTTTGTATTTGTAGTGCACGGCTCGAGGGCATGGCATTGCAATGAATGCAAGAGTATTCTTCTGTTTTCCTGAAGTCTGCTGTTTGAGAAAATAGCTCCAGTGATTGCTTTTGGCCTTTCATGCAATATAGTACTGCATGGAGTGCTTTCTGTCCCTGCTGACTGCTCTGGGCTCTCACTGCTGAGCCAGGCCCTTCCCAGCAGCAGACCCCGAGCATCGCCTTCACTCAGCTTTGTACCCAAATGCTAATAGTAATTTTATATGTTTCCTTGTTTGGACTGTGATTCTGCAACAAACAGCACGATTAGGGTTAGTCCACATTTGTGAGGAGTGCATAGATTTGTCTTCTGCCCACTCTGTGAAGTATAACAACCCTTGTGTTCTGTCTTTGTCAGTGTGTGGAATGCTCATTTCAGGACTGAGTGGAACGTGGGGGTGAATCTGGATTTATGAATAGCAAACATAATTTCTGCATATTTTCTGTATTTTTGCTATTGGTTGTGTTTGTAGCAGATTGGTTTTCTGTATATTTGTAATTTTATTGCTGAAGTGTTGATGGTGGTTGATATTTAAAGCTGATATAGTAGAATAACTATTTTGACTGTCCTTCATCTTTTTCTATGAATGTTGGAATCTCAAACACCTGGAGCTTCCCTGTAGGGAACAACATAGCTTTATTTTGGTTTAAAGATATTCTTTGCCTTTGCTGTAAGTTTTTTCTTATATGTGAAAGATGTACCTTATACCTCTTTCTTTTGTAATGCAGAGTATTGTTGTTCTTGAGAACACCATTAAAATAGATTTTTAAGCACCTGGTTACATCTTTACTGAAAATACAACAAATGCGATTATGGTTAAACTGACAGCAGCTGGTGATTGCAGACATCTGTCGTGTGAGTTTGTGCACTTTCAGAAAGGGAAGAATTCTGTAATTTTGCAGAAGTTTTCAATCCCAGAACTTTAGTTCTGATAAAAGGTTGCATTCAGAAGTGGATTGCTCCTTAAATGTGTGTCTTCAATGTATGCAAAATGCCTGACCCCACAAATGGTGAGTACCGGAGTCCTCTTTAAAATGTTTTCAGAGCAAATGAAGCCACTGCCAGAGGTGTCCTATGTTGCTTTTTTTATTATTATTATTATTTTTAATTTATTTACAATTATATATATAAAAATAATAAAGTACCAAGAAGGCAGTGGTACTGCTTTGAGCACACACACAATGCATTTGGATTAAACTTAGCATTTTGCATAGAAACAAGTGTGCCAGGCATGTTTACAGAGCGGCTATTTGACTCTCTCTCTCTTGATTTGCTAGAAACGGAGAGGATTCAGACTCTGGAAGGAAGAGCTTGAGGTGCAGAGGAGCTGAGTCTGTCCTTCCCTTGCAGGATTGGCAGCTGAAGATTGTTCCCCAGGACTGCTGTGCCTCCTGTTTTCTGACAGGTGTCACAGGGACCAGAGCAGTGCTGTTTCTCTCTAAAAATCAGGTCAGAAGATGTGCCTAATCCCAGGGCACTGGGCTGTTCCTGTGCTTACTGCTTGGTATTTGGTTACAGACTTCACAGAGTTAGGAACCGTTCTATAAGCAGATGTCAAAGATACTTGAAGGTAAATTTCTTTCATTTTCAGATAAATCGGTGCAAACAACTTGTCCATTACTTAAAACTACCCATATTGCTTCTGAATCTTGAACTGAGCATTACGTGTATTCAGGATTACATTCAAGTACAGAGTATATTCATGCACTGCTCTTATACCCTCTGTTTTTAATAGAACTCAATGAGCTTCATCTTCCAGAGAAAGGAAGACAAACTTCTGTGTTTTAAAGGGCATTTCTTTAATGCTGCAGGGAAAAGGTAGGGAATAACACCTTGAGAATGCCTTCCCACTGCAGCAATCTGCATTCATGGCATGGTGCATCCCTGCATGCCAGTAGGAATCACTGCTACTGCTGTGCACCGGATAGCAGCTGAAAGAGTGGTGTAGAAAGCAGTATTCAGACATAAACCAGTAATGTGCAGTTCATACATTCATAAAGCTGTTCATCTGTTAATTCAAAATTAACTAACTGTTAATTCAAAACTAACTAACTGTGAATGAGCAAGGCTGCATCTTTTTAAAATTCACAGTGAATGCTTTTTTGAAGAATCTGCTGCAGACATCAACTTGTCCCAGTGCTTAAAAACATATTATACTTTTGGCCTCTATTTGTCTGGCTTCACCTCCCAGTGCAGCACTGTTTTATCTGACTGCTCAGCTGAAAGGCATCTTACCACGTTTCTTTCAGATAAGCATGAAGCTGCAGTCTTCTCTGTGACATCCCACGTGGAGCAAACCTTTGGAGACTTTCCCTCCTTAAAATCTTCTGTTCATTCCCAGAGGTCTCCTGTGAGGGCTATCGAGTTCTCAGTGTTGTTCAAGAGCTGCAGGCACCACTTGCAACATGTCAGGAGCAGTTATGTCAGTGGAAAGCATGGAGATAACATGATTTGTACCATAGAGGGATTATAAACACAAGGTGAGAGCATAGAATCCTTGGCTGAAATATTGCACTGGAAGCATCCATTCAGTAGGTATCTGTCATGCCTCTCTATCTCTTTTTTTTTTTTTTTTTTTTTCCTCCTTTTAATACTTTCTTTGGAGGGCAGATTTACTTTTGTAATTAGAATTTGCATTTTTTCCATCTGGGGTTCATTGAGATGTATGCTTCCTTTGCATCTGTGCTGTGGAGAAAGTTAGTAGCAGCAGAAATGAGATAGGAATGTTACTTCTAAGAAATACGACTTCTTAACATTCCGAAGCAAAAAGGGTTGCTGGTTACTTTTATATGATTATCTATTGGAATATCTGCTTCCCCTGCTTTGGCAGCAGTGTAAGGTGCTCCTGATGTCAGGTATGCAGCGGTGTTTCTCATTCCTCGCTCATGGCAGAGGAACCTTTATTCTCATTTATCCACCCTGCATGGAGGTGAAGGTCTGCTAGGAAGCTGTCCTGCCTTTTCAGTTTCTCCCATCTGTCTGAGGAAGCCAAAGTCACGAGGGGGTGTCAAACAAGAAGCGAAGCAGAGATTTCAGCTATTTCTGTATGGGCAGCAGGATGGGAAGGGATTGGTGCTAAGCATTAGGGAATCAGGAGTAATGTGTTGGTTGGTAGGTTTGGATTGGGACTGAAGTTTGTTAGTAAGTCAGACATATTTATGTAGTCCTGTTTTAAGGACCAACAGTCGTAAAGGAGGACATTGTAAGGGAAGCATGTCTTGAAGCAGAAGATTAATTCATAGCTGGTTTTCAAACTCTCACTTGATTTACAGACTTTTTAAAGCAGATGCTTTCGTTTACTTTAGTGCTACATATTTTAAACATTTACAGCCAAAATCTTATTACAGTTTAAGATGTACTAGACTGAAGTGACACTTCTAAATCCAGTGGAGCAGTTTTGCTGGAAGTTAACACCACTGAGTTGCAGAGCATGAGCAATTAATGTTAGTTCTTGTACTTCTCTTGTCTTGGGACTGTGATATTAAATATTTAAAACGTGTGCCCAGTCTTCTGGGTGAGGGTGCGTGTGCTGTTTGGAATGCATTTAAATAAATAATAGCTATGTTGACCTGCACTCCCATTTGTTTTCCTGTAGCTGAAAGTGAGAACCTAATTATGCACAATGTTTGCATAAAATGAGGCTTCCTTGTTCACCAGCTGCATTTCTAATGCTGGAAGACAATCATTAGGGTTTTCTGTTTTGAACTGTGTTGGGAGTAAGGCTATCCCAGCAGTCTTCAGAGGCCAAAGGGCCACATAGGTAAAGCCAGGAGATGGGGAGTCGAAACCATTGATTCTGCTGGTGCTCGAGCTGTGGGACCTTCCTGTTGCAGTGGGATCCTCTCCAGCATAGCAGTGTGAATGGAGGTTGTAGAGGAGTTTTCTGGATTTCCATGGTGCTAATGTACACTTTCATGAGATGAAACAAGATCTGTTTATTTGAAAGACAAAATCTCAGCAGTCTCCTTTGCCTCTGGTCTCCACACTCAGTCTCTGTGCCAAGCAGTGCCGAGCCAACCTTGCAGCAGGGTACTGCAAGACTTGACAGCAGGAGTGAAAGGAGAAGGCCTGATACACACGTGTCCAGCAAATTGCCCCTTTTATTTCCGTGCTGAAAAGTATTTCTTTTCTTTACTCAAAAGTAAAGAAGCGTGTTTGGTTCTTTTGCCAGTGACTCAAGTTCCTGCATTGTGAGGCAGGTGGGGTGCAGTCCCTTCTCCGCTGTAGGTTTGTGCTAGGAATCGTGCAGAGCGATTCAGTCCAGTGCCAAATGAAATGTCTATATCTCTTTGGCTTTGGCAGCACCTTCTGTTGCACTGAGTAGAGATGCTAAATGTTTACTAGGAGGAATAAATACAAGCAACAGCTGCTGTTCATTTCTGAATGTGACATTCTGTTCTTGCCAAATGGGACCATATTCATTTACTGAAAAAAGTATATCCAGTCACCAAGGCAGCAGGAATAATACCAAGCAAACTCTTCCTTTTTACTTTCCAGAGCCATGGCACCGAGATCAGAGCTGTTCTACAAAGCAGTATCCAGTCACAGCACTGGTAGCACTGACTGGTGCTGCATAGTGCTGAGCGGTGTGCTTTGTGCTGCAGTGTCTCTTCCACCCAGGGGGCTGAGAGACACAGGGCCCCACGTCCCACCTCTCACCATCTCCAGGAGCAGGGGAGTGTGGCAAGGCTTGGCACAGCTCAGCTGTGTTTGGATTCTCAGGGTGCTGACGGGTGGCAATTTGCCCCTTGCCGATACTCTTTAAAGCCCACTCTGGTTTAGTGCAACAGGTTTCTTATCATGCCGAGAATACAGCAGACCAGTTAGGTGTAGGGAAATAATCCTAACAGAAACCACACTTGACGTTTTTATCACGTTACGTTGAACTAAGTGGGATTATCCAGTGTGCAAATCTATTAAAGACTTCGTGGCTTCCTCTGAATGTGAATCATCCTTTTAAAGCTGGAATTGAGCTGAGGGCAGGAGCTGCATGCTGCAGCACTTGTTCAGAGAGCGGGTCACCTCCTCAGCTTTGTTCTGACTGGACAGCAAACTGTCTCAATTCTTCTAATATTGCACTGCCTCTCACTGAGCCCTCTGCACAAAAAGCTGCATCATGTGTCTGCAGTAGGGGAGAGGCTGGGATACTCTTGCTGTCCTTTTTGTGGTTATTTAGGCTGTGCCAGTTAACAGATACATCTATTAACTGGAATATATATAAATATATTTATTATATATTTGTAATCTGAAGTGTTTTAAAACTCTTTAGGCAACCTTGGACACAATTCCTCTGGAAAAACAAAGCACAAAGCACAAGTCAGGGAGCACCTTCAGCTGTGTGTCTGTCAGACTGCAGCCCCTGAAGTCCCTTTCCTTCTGGACTTGGCATTGCTGCTCTTTTATTCAGACAGACCTGTGGTCTCCTGTTGAAAACAAGCAGCTGGTATTATTTTCTTCTTCTTAGGAAAAAACACTAAATCTGTTTTTTCATTCCTAAAAGATTGTTTACCTCTTCATGTGCTGAATTACTTCTCTTTATAAGAGAATTATACATATAAAAAATACTGATCAATGACAGTTCATCTATTTCCAGAAAAAAAAAAAAAAAAAAAAAAAGCCAGACTATAGCCAGAAAGCCTCATTCATTTCTTTTTTCTTCCTTCTTTAAGCCTAAGAAAAAGTGTCTGCCAATATGTTCAGCTGCTGGCAAGCGAGGCATTGTCAGGAAGCCTGACTTGCTGTGAAATATTAGTAAACAAGCAGCTGTGTTAGTGGTAGCCAAGTTTAACAAGATCTTCACTTATTATCCTGTCATTTTTTTGTGAAAGAATATGCCACTGCTGTCAGATCCATCTGTCCTACCACAGCCCACGCATACAAATCTCAGCCTCGCACAGGGGAGAGATTTTGGAGAAATTGAAACGGGGGATGAAGGATGAACAGAATATCTGTTAATAAATAGTTGGAATTTGATTTAGATAATTGACTGTCTGGCCCAGAGCAGATGGGTTCTATGCTGTGTGCAGCTGTGACAAATCCAGCTCCCTGCCCAGTGCAAACATGACGTGGTGCAGCCAGTGCAGGTGAATGCCTCCATTTGTCACAAACTGTTCAGTGAGAAGGGGGAGAGGATGGCTGACAAAAGCCATGGGAGAAGAGCTTGAAGACACGCGTCTTGTGTGATTCTGGCCAGTAGAGCTCCTCATCCACAGGGACAGTGTCACTCATAGGAAAAGAAAATCTGCGTTGAGATTCATCATTCTGAAGAGCCAGAGAGCAAATCGGTACTGGACCCTGCCGGACCCCAGCGGGTTACACTGTGGGGCTGCTCCCCTCTGCCCTGGGTGAAACAGCCTCTGCTTCTTGGAGCAGCAGGAGGGGCTGAGCGTGCAGCACTGCAGCTGAGCCCTATGCCTGCTCACAGCTGGGGCGCGTGGCTGACCCTGCCTGTGCAGGAAGGAGCGTCCATCTGGCGGCATCGCAGGGATGTCCCTTCAGTCAGAGGCGTTCTCTTTTGCCCTCTTGTAAATGAGAACTATTTCACCTGCACCAAAGAAGACTGCAGCATAGTTTTAGCTTTCAGAGACGCAACTTCTACCTTCTGTTTGATCAGCCTCTTTAACAGAATCCATCCTTCAGTGGCAGCTTTGGCAGAGAGCATTAGCGAAACTTAGCAGCTGGTCCCTTGCTTTATGCCATGCCTTGTGAGGGATACGAGTGATCAGGGGTTCTGACACCCACTCCCAGTGGAGGAGCCGTGCTGTGGTGCCTGGGGCTGTGCTGGGGGCTGCCTGTTCCCAGTTGGTAATTGGAGGTGGGATGGCAGCGTTCCTGCATGCCTAGAGCTTGCTGATGATGCTGGGGAGGCGTGAAGCTGAGCTGCCAGCTGTGGTTGGAGGCAGCTGAAGGAAGCAAATGGCCTCTAACAATGCCTTAATTCTAGATAGGAGAGTTTAAGGTCATGCTTCATCACTGTGTTGCTTGTTTTTTTAAACTCTGGAGACTGGGAGCTTCACATAAAACAAAAACTTTCTAGGTATGGTTGGAACTAGCTCAGATGTTTCTCTGTCTTTTGACCCCATTTCAAACTTTCCAGATTTCTGAAAACTTGGAAAAGGGTACAAGGGAGCACATGCAGAATATTTTACTTCAGAAATATTAAAATTCATTGTGGTAAGCATCAGTGAATCTGCATTTGAAAACAGAAGCCAACTTTCAGAAGCCATTCTCCAACGGCCAGGGATTGGAATATGGAACAAGGTACATGCCAACAAAGCCAAGGTGTGTGGCAGCTGCTTTTTCAGACAAGCAGACGAGTCTGACACAAAAACAGAAGGATCTGTACCTGGAAATAGCAGTGACTGAGGAAATGGAGATGAGGGTGGAAAACGTCTGCCATGCACATCTGAATCTGTGAGCTCTTGGGCAGGGATGGAAATATCAGTATCATCCAGCTTCCAACGATCCAATGCTGCTATGGTAGAAGCACTCCAGGGTGCTGAGCCCTGCTGAGAGAGCAGTGCTGAGTGGCCTGCTGCTGCAGAGCCTGTGTGGACACGGCCCTCATTAGGGAATCATAGAATTCACTGGGTTGGAGGGGACCTCAAGGATCAAAAACTCCAGCCCTCCTGCTGCATGCAGGGCCACCAACCTCCATATGTAATACTGGAGCAGGCTGCCCATCCAACCTGGCCTTGAACACCTCCAGGGATGGGCAATCCACAATAGAATCACAGAATTCATTGGTTTGGAAGGGATCCAAATTGCAGCATTCTGTCATAGATTCTACAGACCTTGAATGGTGCAGAAAAAAACCCACAAGGTGCAAGTCTGAGTCAGCTGTAGGAATATTGTTTTCAGCACCTCGCTTTTGGGGCGTGAGGTTTTATTGGTTTGTTGTTGTAGAGAGATATGCAAAGATGCTCTGGGGGAAATTAGTTTGCCTCCCAAACTCCATGAAGTTGTGATGCATTGAGTTTTCAGCTATCTGGAGACAAAAATAATGAATACAACGAATATGGATGACTTTTTGTAGGAACGCTTGTCAAGAAAGTAAAAGGAAAAAAAAATAATTTGGAATTGACCATCAGTCAATTAGTCAATTAATTGACCCCAGCAGTGCTACGGTTCTGAAAGTTTTCAGCTCACTCAATATTCATCTGGCTTTGAAAACTGGTGCACACAAAGCTTTTAGTAGCTTTGGTTTTGAGATAGACTGTCTGATGAAAAATGGTCCCATAATTTAAAATCTGTATTGTTTCTTGAACATCTGTGTCACTGAGATGATATTTTCCCCAAAAGAGAAGAAAAATAGCAACTCCAGAGTGCTGATTGATTTCAAAGGCTAATAAGTGTTAATGAACTTGGAAACAACTGTAAACAGTACTAATTACAGCTAAAAAAAAGAATATAGGGAAGATTAATATAGACCAGGAAAGTAGCTGAGGAGTGTAACAGCATGAAAACAAGCAGGGCCTGCCCAAGCAAGCAGCCCATCAGGGAAGTTCACGGGCAGCATTGGTATCACACATTGAAAGGGATGGGACTGGAAATCAATGATTTAATGGGTCTCTTGAAGACTTGTTGTTGGTCAGTGGGGGAAATCAGCGGTCTGACTTCCTGCACGCTTTTCTGTACTCAAGGAGTGAAAAGTCATCTGTGTTTGCCGCACGTTTTGCACTGCATGGAGACAAGGTCAGCCCAGGGAAGCCTTCCAGCTCACTGCAGGTGAGATCTCGCTCTGCATCCCTTCCTTGCCTGGCCTCGGAGTTCCATTCATGGCACACAATGTGAGCTGATGCGCTCCGGTTTGGTGGCAGAGCAGGAGCAGCAGGGGCAGCTCTGGGAGCACATCCCCCTTTTTGGGCTCAGCACGGGTGGGTGGGAGGTTTCTGCACCTTGCTCCAGATCTTGGGTTCAGAACTCCTCGGGCTTGTGCTGAGCCTTGCTGTGTCTGCCCTCCCACCGGCTGCAGTTGGGAATGGTGCTCGGTGCCCTCCTGGAGCTGCAGCCCCAGCCCTGCTTTGTGCCACCGTTTGTCTCAACAAGCTGAGCAATACACTTGGATGTTGAAAAGCAGCGAATGAGCTGATAAAATATGCAGCCTATATAAATTCATGAGCAAGGTAACGCAGTAAGGTCGCTCTGACTCGAGGGTTGTTTGTTACATGCCTTTTTAATTCAAAATATTCAGGGCAGTTTGAGAGCTTTGACGTGTAATAAAATCCTGACCCGTTTTCCACCAAATTGCAATTATACAGCCTTGGCTTAATAATATATTGTCATCTGGAATTGGGTCAAAGCAAATCCACATAAGTTACATAACTTGAATTGGTTTATACAAAAGGAAGGGGATAGAATATCATAAACCCTTTAAATAAGGGATAACTGCAATACTAGGAATTTTTTAATGTCATTTGAAGCTAAATTTTAAAATGAACTTCCAGGTGTGATGTTTAAAGATGAAGCTGTTTCTTCTGATGGGAGGAGCTGCTTTCATACGTCTGGAGCTGTGCTGATAGGATCGCCCATAGCTGCTTTGCTGTGCTGTGGAGCAGTCGGTGGATACTGCAGGGTGAGTGGGGAGAGCTCTTCCTCCCAGCCGGATGCAAGCAAGTGATTTGCCAGACTGAGCAGACATAGCTGTGGTTTAAAGGCTGTCTGACACTGTTCATGAAATACAGCCAAGAATGCCAAAAATAGCTCCTTTATCAGTGCAACTTACCAGTGTGGAGGGTCATCCAAGCTGTTCTGTTTCCCCGGCAGAAAGTTCCCTCCATCACCACAAAGCAGCGATGCGTTTCAGGATGTCACTGACCGCACCGCAGTGCTTGGTGGGTCTCACTCTCCCCACACAACTGCACTTCCCCAGGTACTTCTGTGCTTCGTTCTGTGATCTCAGTCCTCCCAAGGGCCCACGGCAGCCCTGTGGAGCGTGGCTGTGCTGTCCTCCAGGGGCGCAGCCACCCCCAGCAGCTCATGGCTGTGCATGCAGGGAGGGACGTGGGCTGCAGGAGCTCACAGGGGCGCCATGCAGGGCCCTCTGCTGCATGTCATGGGCTGGGTGGCATTGAATCTGAGGAACTGAACTAAGGATCTGCAGCAGTTAAACCAGATTAACTGGGAGGTTGAGTTCCTCTGTGTGCTTGAGGCCTTACAGAAATGACATTCATCATTATGGTTTGGATGAGGATTTTATAAACCCGTCTGCGTTGTCCAGTGAGGGCCATGTGGCAGTGTTCCCACTGCAGCATCCTTTGTGAGACATCTCCTTTCTTCAGGGGGAATCCATGAGGCCTCATTTATCCTCTGCTCCATACAACCAGTGGGCAACTGGAAGAAGGGCTGTAGCAGAAGCATGAAAACTTTTCCCATGGTGGGTTGTTGTTACCAAAGATCTGCATTCCAGATGTCAATTAAATTGGGGTCTTCACCACCCTCAAGTGGTGATCATTTAAAATCAACTTCTGACTTTCTGTGACTATGAAGTATTGTCAAGAGAGTGGAAAAGAAACTGTTCCTCAGTTGTTTACGGAGTTGTTTATGGATTGAGAACCTGTAAGTGTGTGTGCAGGTGAAGGATGGAGGGAGCGGGCTTGATTTTCCTTGTGCAGACACTGCATGCTTGGAGGGGCTTTATGCCCAAAAATGAGGGACAAAATTGTATTTCTCTAGTTTAATTAATGTATATTTTCATTATAACACTACAGACGTGAGTGCCTGTAAATGCTTACCATTCAAATCTATTTCCCAGGCACTCAGCACAGCCGGGCTGGCGGGCAGCCCTTTGGCTCAAGGCAGGGCAGCAGGCTGCGTGCTGGGACCCAAGAAGCTGTGTGATGTGCTGTGATCCCAGCAGGTCAGTCTCACCCCAACAGCCACGGCTGTGTGGCCCAAACACGGAGTGCCCTGGGGACAAAGCAGGCGAGGAGAGGCGGCTGTGTGCAGCTGCATTTGTGTAGCAGCCTGAACCCATTGCAGGGGTCAAACGGAACTGCTGCGCACAAGGGAAAGGCAGAGGCTGCCTGGGTTGTGATGAGCTTGTTTTTGTGGTTCAGTAACAGAACTGGCTTCTGAAGTACCAGAAGGGATTGTAGGGAAGGGTGACTCGGTGTGGGGTAAGTTCTCAGTAAAGAGCCTAAAGAAATGAGAGGTGATGAAGGAGGGATTCCGGTCAGACAGCAGAGCTGGGTCCTGTTTGCCAGCAGTGCCCCGGCTCACTGAACTGATCCGAGCAGCAGCCAGCAGCACAGCCGCCCGTGCTCAGCCCCTCTGGCTCGTGCACAGCAGCGCTGTGAGTCTGCGGGTCCCAGCGCTGTGCTTGGTGCCCTGCTGTTGCAGGGGATTCCTTCAGATGGGGCAGAGCTCCCCGGGGAGGAAATGCTCCTCGGCTTTTTAAGACCCCCTCAGTGCTAAATGCGTAATTCCTGAGAGAAGTGTAAGTGCAGCACATTCAGCTTTTTAGGACGTAAACGAAACAAACAACAGCGGCTTTTTGATACGCATGTACCCTTACGGTCTTAGCAGCGTGGTGCAAAAAGGTGAAGTTGCACCGACTGTCACGAGGGGGAGTTGCAGCACAAGCTTCTATTCGTTGTCTTTGCTTTCAGGGCTTGCAGTCTGCATGCCTCGTGTGGGGAAGCTGCTTTTGTTCTTGCTGATGGGGTTTTCCTTGGTTCACTCTGCGCATGGAATTAGTAATGGCCAAATATTAGTTGAGAAATATATTTCTGGTTGGACGAATGTTTGGAATATTTTAATGCTTCTTTTAAGGCTTGTAAAATGCTTTTGAATTAATAAGCAATTTATTCAGGTAATTTTAAAACTGTATAGATTCCCCATCACAGATGATTCATTTAAATGGAAAAATGTGAACTACAGAAAAGATATGGAACAAAGATGCATCCTGTGTGCTCCCACAAGTAGATGAACAACAAATGGAGGCGGTTGTTTTCACAGCCGTATAGAATCCAGGCAGACATACGCACCAGTCACCTGGAAGAGAAGGGAGAGAATGCATATCTTGTGGCTAGTTGTCTTCAAAACACATCAGAATGCCAAAGCAGCTCCACCAGGAGGGCAGGGCCAAGCCCTGCACCAGAGTCACACAGGTTCAGCTCATGCTCAGAAATGTAGCTTTGCAGTGTAGAGCTCTTTGCTACTCATAAATTCTGCTTCCTTGCAGCTGGGTTGCAGCTGGTAAAGTCCTTGCTGACTTTAATATATTTTGCTTTTATCAGAAGTTGCTTTCTTCTTGTCTTGAATTTTGCCCCTATCCAGCAGCAGCCACCTTGTGCAAACTTACTCTTCCCAGTTTTTAGGAAAAGGGAACCTCCATCTGTAGGAATATGAGCAAGGTATTGATAGGGATTTCTGCTGGGGAAGGTGCAGTTTAGGGTGTGTGGCCTTAGGGCATAAATTCCTGGGTTGGCTGATACTGAATTGCATTGTGGTTTCCTAATACACGGGGAAATGGAGAATTGAAGCTTCCAAGGAAATCTTTTGTTTTATTCAGAAGAAGACATTGAAATCATCTTGCTCCATTTTTTATTCAGAGTTTGTGGTTAATTGGAATGACTAACTCAGGAAATGAATTATTTAAATTAGTTAAATGTAGTATTTTGGCAAGTTTTTCATGAAATATTAGTGAATATATACTTTCTCCTCATGGCAGTTTGCCTTTTGCCATTGTGTTCCTTGTTGGGATGATCTCATGTTCTTTCAAAGGGGCCAATAAGGCCAAATCAGAATGTTTTCAGCCTGTGTACGAGTTTGCATAGCACATGAGCTGAAATTGTTTCTGAATGCTGAGTCAGTCTGCTAAGTTGTTTTCAATCAAGAAATTCAGACCTGCACCTAGAATCTGGGATTTGCATCACAGCTCAGCAATTCAGTTTGTTTTTATGGAGTCAGAATGAAGGAACGACCAAGAATGTCATCTAATGCTCAGCAGATTCCAACTCTGGGCACTGCAGTGGGATCACAGTGAAACCCCACTGCTTGAAACTAATGAGCATTTGCTGGGACCTCCTGCCTGCTCTGCAGCAGTGGCTGCTCATGGCCTTGAGTACCGCACAGTGGCACAGGGCTCCTTGCTGTGTCTGGGGCTTTGTGGCTCCTTTGTTTTGCTGGCAGCACGGAGCAGGGCACTGCCTGCCCTCTGTTCATGGCCGGCTGTCTCCCCATCCCTCCCTCAGCTGCTTGCTTGCATGCAGCCGGATGGAGGAAGGTAGGATGGGAAGGGTTGTGAGCTTCGCGTGTTTTGTGGCAGCAGAAAATCCCGTGAGAAATGCAGCGTGGTAAAGCTGGAATTTTAACTCGGCCTTAGCAGCGTGGTCAAGAATGTTCAATTCAATGCAAATACAAGTGACGCATTAGGTGCCTTTAAATTGGCGTTTACCTCATAATTGAACTTCATCTGTCACCTTAACAGCCACACCAGCAGGTTAAACTAACATATAAAGCTCAAAATGCATTCTCCAGAAAGCTGACATTTCCCAGTGATTGATGGCGTGTGCAGCGTTGGTTCTCCTTCCTGAGCAACCATTGGAGAGCTCTGTATGGGCTGTCGGAGACCTGAGGGGAAGCTCTGGGTGCTGAGCTGTACCTGGAGCTGTTTATTTCCCAGCATGTTGCTCAGCCCAGCCCCCAGGGCCATGCATGGCATTGGCCTCAGACCACATCCTGGCCCTGGCAGCCCAGTGCAGCTGCCCCCGTAGCACTGAGTCCTGGCCCTGCTGAGCCACAGCAGTGCTGAGCCCAAGGTCTGCTTGCAGCACAGCCTGCCTGCTGCTGGGCTGCTGCTCGGCACTAGAAACCCAGCTGAGACAGCTTTTATAGCTTGTGTCAGGCAGATTTATTCTCAGCAATTATCCCTGGGCCGGTTGGAAAAGTATTTACCAGTCTCTCTGAAGCCATTGAAGAGAAACTGTGTGAAGACAAACCCAAATCCTCTCCAGCCATTAATTTTAGAGGCCAGTGGGAAGCAAATCCAGAAGTGATGTTCCACATGTAAATGTCTGCACTGACAATGCCACTTCTTCAAGCTGAAGCACCTCCAGCATTCCACCTTCCAGCTCTCCTATCAGGTATTGGCATTCAGCTGTGTGCCCCAGGGGTGCACTGAGCACCAGGAAGGAGTGTGTGGAATTAAATATTTAAAAGTTCAATAAATTGAATTTTTTAGGTCTCACCCAAATAAGCCAATGCTCTGTTTTGATGTTGATGACGTAGATGTGAGTGGAGGCAAGCCAGAGATTTTAAGGGAGCTCTCAAATGTTGAGATGGGTGCAACCCAGAAGAGCACACATCTCATGGACAGAGCTCCCATGCATACGGCTGCTCTGGGCCTGCAGATCTCACATCTGTTACGCTGCAGGTCACAAGGGAGAGGGGCAAAGTAATAAAACAAGTCAAGGTATATAAAAGTGGTGGTGATTTATACAGGAAATCACCTGCGTTTGTTTTGTTTATTCAAGGAAAAAAAACCTCAAAAGAAGAAATGACAAGAAGATTTAGTGCCACTATTACAAAGCCATAAAGATTTTATTACTTGGAGCACTGTTGGTGAAGATGAGTTGTGTCTCTGCTGCAGTGCAATGCAGTGTACTGTGCAGTTGTTTACACAAATCATGCAGGATTTGTACAGCCTTAGGTGTGTCTTTGGCCGCCTCTTGAGCGCTGCACGAAGCCTTTCTGGTGTTAGAAGTAAGGCTAACGAAAGCTTCACTTTGATGTTCTAATGCTCAATAATCCACTGCTAGGTAAAGGGGCAAAGATGAGAATGTACTGTAAATTTATTAGTTGTGTAAAGAAAAAATATTGCCAGTTCTTGTTGCAATGTGGCCAAATTTTAATGAGGTGTTCTGGCTGTTACTTCTCAAACATCAGGCATTAAATCACCCGAACTGGGCAGAGGTGGCATAAGGAAATGCATCTGTTCTGAAGTGGGCTGTATTTGTTTTCCCCGTTGTATTCCTGGCCCTCCTTGAGGGGCTGTGCTGTAGAGAATGTCTGTGCGTGGTACAAAAGGGGAAGGGTTTGCCTCTTACCGAGGTGATGTGTGATTGCTTCTGGCTGTCTTTCCTCGTGCTCTGCCTGAGGGAGCAGCACTGAGGGGGGGAGCAGGGCAGAGGGCATTGCTCACAGCCCTGCAGAGCTGGGGAGGGAGCAGTGTGGTGGGATGCAGCGATGCTGTGTCACGGCTGCTTAACTGCACCCAGCACTGCTACAGGAGAACTGATTCCCTGCAGCACGTTGTGGCAATGTGTCCTCAGGCCTTGTGGACCGCTGGAAGGCCTCTATACAACCTTCAACCTGTTAAAGAGCCCCACAAACACATTCCTTATAGCGCTGGCTCGATTCTTCTTGCCGTTTCTCCTGGGTTGGCCGCTGGCTGTGCTTGTCCATTCCTTTCCTGTGGCTGCTGTGCAGACAGAGCTCCCCTCTGTGCTGCGGGTGCCAGCAGCTCCCCAGCCCTTCCCAGCCCTCCTGTTGCTGCAGTTAAGCAGCTCAGCCATGGCAGGCTCACACGGTTCCTGTGTGTAACTGCAGGAACAGCCAAAAGATAGCGATCAGCAGAACAAGGCACTTTGTAACGTGAGGTGATGTGCTCCCTGGTGCAGCTAGAGACTTCGTTCCTGCAAACCCTTGGCCAAAGCTTTGGCACAACAAGAGCTGAATGGCTGGCCTGGGGCTCTCACTGCAGCCAGCAGCCAGCAGCACTGCAGCACTGCAGCTCTGCTGGGAAAAGCGGGTCTGTGATCTGCATGCATGACCTCCAGCCAGCACAGGGCTCCAGCAGCAGCCTCACATTTTTTCTCTTTCCTTTGGCAAAGCCCACGTGGATCTGCAGAAGAGAAATCAGTGCTGCTCTTGCCCTCGATATGGTTTTCTCTTCCGGAAGGACTTACAGCCTCACTGGCTTATTGGTTCCTCCTAATTTTGGCCCCAATTCACTTAGAGCACTGGAAGTATTTAGAATATGATAAAAGCATTCCTAGCGTGGAGCTGTGAATGGTACTGGAGTCAGGAAGTGCACCCAGAGGACTGCTCCAATGGGACACATCTGGTGGGTACCTCAGCTACAGCACTTCTCAACCCACCACTATCAATCACACAGCTCCAGCGATGTGCAGTGAGAATTTTATTCTTCCTGCACAAGCACAGAGGAAAACAAACTATAATATAATGTGAAACGCAAATCAAGTTGAGCAAATTGGTTTTTCTTGCATATTTTACTTCAGCTAGGAAAGGAGAAGATGCTTATTTGCCACCAGTAATTCTCTTGAGCTTTTCCTTAAGCGCTGTGTACTCTCCTGCTTTCGTACACTTCAGAACTGGCACCCGGCGTTGACTCGCTGTTGGGCTGAGATCTACTGTAGAAAATCATGTCTGCAGCTCATTCCTCCCTTCCAAACGGAAGATGTGAATGTTTAAAATCATGTCCATGTTGTCATGCTACATTTTTCTGTGCTTACAACTTTCATATCCTTAACCTCACGCTTTAGATTTGCGGAGAAGACTTACTGTGCTTTCAGCTAAATTAGGGTAGTAGTTATCAAAACCGTTGCAAAGAGCAATGACACTCTGTCCTTGCTTAAGGCAACAAAGCCTGGAAAGATCCCAATCTGTGAAGGTCAGATTGTCTTGTTAGGGATACATGGCTCCTGGTAGAAATTATTTCCATTAGATCAGATGTATATATATAATTAGCAGAACCAAAAACAGATAGCATTTTTACGGGAACAGCTTAGCAGCCAATGAAGTTATTGCATCAGAGTTTTTTGTATTTAATAAAACATGACACAGGGAATGGAATCATATTTCTTTTTACAACAAATTGGCTTGTATCCCAAAGTGTCCGTTGTTCTGCTGCAGAGCTTGGCTAGGAGCGTAGCCTAACTCACTTTTTATTCTGTCTCAGAATGATACGAGACAGCAAATGGTGCATTGTGCCATGAAATGTTACAATTGTAGGAGTGTACCCACCTTGGGCAAGCAGAGAAGTGTGGGGAAGGGTGAGTGTTTTTCCAGGAGAGCTGTCCTGCAGGGGATTGGAGGCAGTGGGGCCTTCTGGGATCTCCAGTACCTGAAAGTTCAGTGCTTGGGAAATGTGCTGTTTTAGTGCTGATATTAATGCAGCGTTTGCTTAAACTCTAGAAACCAGTGGAAGGCTTTTGTTGATCCTCTGTGGGGCTCGTGGAGATCTTCCTGTGCACTACCCACCAGCAAATGCCCACTGGAAATCCTAGAAAGCAGCAGCTGCCTAAAGGTCTGCTGGTTTTAAGGTGATGCCAAAGCTGATGGAAAAATGCAGTCTGCAGAGACAGGTGTGGGACTGGTGGGACTGGGAGGACAGTGAAGCTCTATGTTTGTTGGATCTGCAGAGCTGGAAGCAGTGCCTCAGAAAGCACAAGTTGTGAGCCTAAGGGATGGGGAGCGTGGAGTGGCTGAGGAGCAGCTTGGTCAGGGTATCCAGTGCAGCAGCTGGTGAAGAAGTCCAAGTCCTCAGGTGGCATGGCTTGGCTTCAGTTGTTCTGCACTCGCCATCTTAGAATTCATGCCAAACTCAGAGGACCAAAAAATGAGAACTGTTTATAGTAAGCAACAAAACCAATCTATACAAAGCTAAATTCATCACTGATGTAAAACAACTGTCTTCAGTGAAGTTTTGCCAGAGTTGAATGCTGCTCTGTCACTGTGTGTTACATCGTTTCTAAGATACTGATCACCGCAATACAAATAATTGTATTTAAAATGTTCCACCGCTATCCATTTTTTTTTGTTCATCCCAAGTGAAAATATTTCATAGATGTATGCAAGTCACACGCAGCCTGGGGGCCACGGTTTCCATTTTTGCATCTAGGACAAAAATGTATTTTTTCCTGAAAAAAATCAGACCTTGAATGATCTCTCCTCTGGGTGTTCTGAAGGCTGTGTCTCCAGCTGTTCTGTAGACATAACACTGGATGTGCACCCTCAGCCTTCTGCTCTGCCTCTGTGGCTGTGGGATCAGGGGGTGGGCAGCGATGTGTCCATGCCCAATGACTGCAGTTCTGGGCATCTTGGTGTTAGACACGTGGGTTAGGATCCGGCTCTGGGATAGGTCTGACCATGCTGACCTGAAGAGTCCCTGTTTTATCCACCTTGGGATCTAGGTGCAAACTTTGGTTTAATTCCCTTTCTGTAGGCTGCCTGAAACAGGAGCTCCAAGGGAGCTGTGATCTTCACAGCCACTGCAAAAGAAAAAATAACTGAAGCCGGGAGGTAACAGGAATTGAATTTTTATGTATTTAATTAACAAGCACACAAGTAAGGGATAATCTTTTTTAGAAGACATGCACGCTGTGTTTCTGAGCCCTCCCTCATCTTCCCAGGGAACATGATGAACCCCTCTGAGTTCTGCAGGTGTCCAGATTAGATGCCCTGTGCACCTGCTCTGTGGAATGGCTTTGGAGCAAACTGGGTTCTTTTCCCCTTCAGGAGCACTCAGGAAGCATCCCAGTTTCATTGCTATCTGGCACAGCTCTGGAATGGGATGATGTACCAAGCTGCTACAAGTCAGATAAATGTCCCCCCCTGCCTGAAGAAAGGCTTTGGGGCTTCCTGTAGGTGTGTGATGCACCATGCACGCTCTGTTGGCTGTGCTGTATGTTTTTGGTTCTCCCAGCTCACATTGAGTAGTTCTTATTGCTCAGAAAATGTAGCTGGAGTCACCCCAAGTGGTTGTTGTGTGGAGCTCTCCTTATGTGGTGGGTGGGAAAGCTGATGATGTGCACTTTACCCTTTTGACAGAGATCTGGCACTCATCTCCATGTTTTCGTCTTCTGAATTAGAGAGTGCAGACTGCAATGATTTTTGGTTAACCTCTTTGTTCTTTCTTGAGGATGAAATCATTCCTCCCTTGGAATTGTTGCCTGTTACCTATAGAAGGAATGAAAGCCCATGTCTGTATGTTATGACCTTTTGGAGTGAATACACTAAGTATGTGTATGCACATATGGCACAAATTTATCATGCAGTATTTCCTAGCCGTTAAGAGACCATAAAGCTGTCCTTGCCCCCATCTCTCTCTCTCTCTCTTTCCAAATAAGGACCCTTCTATGTTCAGCTTTCTTTGAAAACAGGTGTGTGATTGCAGGAACGGGACGAGGTGAGCTTCAATCCCTTGAACTCCTGCCTTTCTAAACAATTGCAAACATACAGCCAAAAACTGGCAACAGTGAGCAAAGCAGCTGCGGCGCATTCCAAATATTGCTCTATTTAAAGCATCCCGGCGCTCACGGGAATAACTTCAGAAGCAAACCTTAAACCTTGTCAACAAAGCCAGCAGAGGGAGGAATGGCAGAGCCAGGTAAGGTGTGTGATTAGAAGTCAGCGTGGCCGCGTATTCTTAAAAGTCATAAACGTGAGCAGCATGAGGTGAGAATGCTCAGCTCTTCGTGTAGAACTAATTGTTGTTCAGTCACACTGTGCAAATTTCTCTAGTAAGAAAGCCCAAGATTTCTTACTTCTGTTAGCAGCGGTGAGTTTAAAGTAGCTCGAGTTCTTCCTGCCTCTGAAGAGTTTTATTTTCTTTTGTTTTTGCAGTTGTGATTTTAAGTTGATGAATGTAATTAAACTGAACCATGGAAATTGAGTTACGTTTGACACTAATTTAGATCTATTGCATAGCTGCAGTCTGAGCACAATGCTAGGTGAACACAAAGCAATTTAGATTTTAACTCTGCAAAGCCCAAAGGCAGAATAAAATGAGATTTTAATAACGCACTGTTTGCTGTGAGCACAATTCCACTGAAGATGAGAAAAGGCAGTTTATAAAAATGCATTTTGTATTCACTGTCACTCTCTGTTTGGCTCACCAAAGAAGTTTGCACGGTGACAGAGCTGTGTGCTTATGTACAGTGTCAGCCATGCACAGTTACTCAGCAATGCTTTTACTTGTAAGAGGAACTTATCCACCTTCCTAGGTATACCAGTAGCTCTTAAAGCCCTGTGCCTCCTGTCTATGGCACAGTTACCACTGGTATCTAAAAGGACAGTGAAATGCTGCTGAGCTTGGGTACAGCTGGGAACTAAATGCCATTTCTTAATCCTTCTTTTCTTTGATGTTCATGGAAATTACACTGATATTCCACTGTGAATGAGTACGGATGCATGTGTAGCACTGGTAGAATCTTTATGTCTGTGCTTAAGAAAAAAGTGATGCAGCCATAGGTGAGAGACAGAGCCAGGCTGGAGCCAACCAGAGCCTGGGGCAGCAATGGGAGCCTGGCACTGTGAGACTGGGCATCACTGGGGCATGGGTTGGCACAGCCAGGAGACCCAGACAGAAAGATTGGCTGCCAGGCTTGTGTGACTTTCAAGTCTGAAGCTGGCAAAAGCCATCAGCACAAAGCCTGTCTGTGTCCAATCTGCTTTAAACTGGGTTTTAGAGCACCACGCTCTATTGGTAGCATGCGTGGAATTCAGAAAAACTGGTTTGTTGGAGCTGGCAGCCAGGATGCGGGCAAGTGGCGTCGGATGTGGAGAGGTGGTGGGACACCTGTCTGCTCCACCTAACGCATGGTGCAACCCTGGGACAGCCCCAGCACCCTGTGCCACCAGGCACAGACCATGCTTCCTGTGTCCAGTGCCAGCAGAGTTGAAGGATGGTGCAGGAGATGTGTGTTCCTTCCTTCCCAGATTTCTGCTGCCCAGCTGTTGACATTGCTGTGGTACATCAGCATCCCATCATGCGCAATTCTGGGGCTCCTGATCTGTGAAGGCACAGCACTCTGTGCACTATTTGTTGCATGCAGAGAAGCTCTGCAGAAATACAGAAGTGCTGTGTTTGCCACTCTGACCTGCCCCTCTCTTATTTTGAGATAAATTCATGTCTGAAATAGAGAAAAATTACTGCAGTGGGGGAAAAAGAAAGTAATTCATACCTAGGATGCCAGCTTATGTACACGGGTCACAGTAAGATTCCTTTATTCTTGCTGCCACCCAGACTCGTCCTTTTGCTTTCAGTGGGCTCTAGCCCAGCAGCTGGGCTTGATTTCCTGTTTAGAAGCAATGCTCATGGTTGCTCTTCAACAGCCCACGTTTCCCTCAGGATCCTGCTCTCATTTGCATTCATTATAACAGCAATTATGATGTATCCTCACATTTTAGGATTGCAGCTGATTACCTGCAGGGGTCAGTAAAGATTTCTTTCCATTACCTAGGAGTGCTGCTCCCCTGCTGCTGTCCCACTGCCCCTCACCGGAGCTCAGCCTGAGCACTGAGCACTGGGCACTGGGCACTGGGCAGTGCAGATGCTGTCTTTGCAGCTGTTGGTGTGCCCAGCTCTGCTCCACGGGAAGAGTGATGCATGCTTGTCAGATTGAGGCTCAGGATATTTTCCCAAAGATTGGAACCCTGCAGTCTGTCACCTTCTTCTGTGGCCTTGCAAAAGGAGTTTGCCACCTTCTGAGTGATGCCTTGCAGACAGGTTACCCTGGATGTCTCATGCAGCCTAGCACCCAGCCTTGTGCACGAGCTGTGCTCGGTGCTTCAGCATCCCCTGCTCATGGCATAAAGTAGTCTTCACAAAGCTGCTTTACTCTCACTTGGAGTATCTGTCCCATGACATGCAGGGGATCAGAGCAGATGATCTCATAGTCATCTCTGCTATTAAGCAATGAAACACAAGTACTCTTAATGGCTCCTGTGAAACTCTATCGCTCAGAGCCAGCTGCTTGCTGCCCATGACAAATGGTGGCCCAGCATTCCTGCTGACCCGTCAGCGCTGGCTTGCTCCTCCTACCTTTCTGCATTTCAAGTGGATCTCACATAACAAAACACCATATCCAGCAGATATATTGGCAGCGGGCAGAGCTCTATCAAAATTCTTCCATGTGCCCCAGTAGGGTCCAGACCTTTATGTGTAACAGGATCTTTAGGAGAATGAAAGAGCAATGATTCCCAACAGAAGGACCTTTCTTACACAGAGTCAAACACTCTTCACAGGAAACAAGCAAGGATTCCCCTATGGCAAAGGACACTCTATTGCATAGCAAGTTTGTATCCTTGTGCTGCATGGTTGCTGTTTATATGTCCCATGTTTTAATGGCAGCACACGCAGATTTTCTACCTATGTGCTCTTTCCCATTTGGTAGATGTACCATGGAATACCATGGCTGTGTTGGTGGGGTTTTTTAAGAGCAATATGGAAAGCCTTAAATTATTCAGCATCCCTCCATAGTCTCTCTACTGGATGTCAAATGTGCAGGTGTTGTGGAGAGTTTTACATTATTTATTAATCCTTCAAAAACCCGGGAGTCTTTTAACTGCAGAATGTTGTACTTTTGCATTCTGCAATATGCTGGTAACTAATGCAGTTTCTGAGGTTGATGTGCTGCTTACTGGCAAGCTTCTGCTATTTGCTACAAACTGCGAGGAGGGTCTTTGAAACTCTGTTGCTGCCCAGGCTCACGTTTATAAGGGCTGTTCCTGCTTTCTGTGTGCTTCCCGGAGAACCACCACCTCAATTTGCCTCCAAGCTATTTATTAGCCTATTTTAGATCTTAGTGGATGGAACAGGCAAGACGTCAGATTTCCGTGGCCCAACTAAGGCAGATAGTTTATGTGTTATTTTCTTACTTTAAGCCAAGGGAAACCCTTGCAGTGAATACCCTGTCTCACTGCAGGACAGGAGAGAGAAGAGGGCAAAGCCAGCACTGCACACACAGTGCTGAGATGGGTGCCTGAGGCACAGCCCTGGGCAAACACCCCGCTCACTCAGCACCCCCTCACTGTGCCTCCAGGCACATTAATCTTAAATTAAACAGGTACAATATTATATATATATAATTGCAGTATTTTTGATTTGCTGTCGTCAAGCTCATGAGACTTCTGGAAGGTGCTGTACAGGTACGTTCAGGCTATCGAACCTGAGTCTGCTCTCCCTCCAGTCCAGATGTTCTCCTGATGACCTGTGGAGGCCAAGGACAGAACAGTGCTTCTGTCTCTGCTCTCTGCTTCTTTTGGAAGTGTTAAGCCTCGCACCTATCTGATTGCAGAGACCAGAGCGTGGAAATGGCTTTGGGTTTTGCTATGTATATGTACCTGCCAAGACATGGTGACTCCATGCCAAAAATAGCCATTGTAGATGTGGCCCAAACTCACGTATCTTTCTTGTTTTGAGATAACAACAGCTTTGTTGTGTTCAGGGCAGTGAGCTCACAGTCAATGTAACGTGTGCCCTCTCATTCCTCTTTCAGCCCAGCTCCCCCTTTCACGCCTTGTGGTACCCATCCTGCTCGCAGTTGGCTGGATAGTGGGCTGTGCACTGATGGTTTATATCGTCTTCTCCTGACAGAAGTAAGTGACTTGCACTGAACCAAATGCCATCCACGTGTTCTTTGGGGTGCATCAGTGCCTTTTTCAACATCATTTTCTTTATCTTACAGGACAGAAGAATTTACAGTGATGCTGATCGGAACAACCCAAAAGTTAAATTGGAATGTCTAACAACTAAAATATGTTTAATTATTTTTAATATCAACACTGTAGATATCATATACACTCTTTTTATCTACAAGCCTTGTGAGCTTATTCTTCCTTTCATGAGCTTTCATGAGATAAACAGCACATCTCTTCCCCTGAGCAGCCTGTTGTAGAGTTAGGGGTTGAAAGGACCCCTGGAGCTCCCCCCATCACGGAGTTTCCCTGCAGCAGGTTATGCAGGAAAGCCCCCAGGGGGATTCTGAATATCTCCAGAGGAGATTCCAGCACATATGAGCATCCTGTGCCAGCGTTCTGTAACCTTCACAGCAAAGAATCACACAAAATTACAGAATGGCCCGGGTTGGAAGGGACCTCAAAGATCATGAATCTCCACCTCCCCTCCCCCCACATGCAGGGCCACCAACCTCCACATTTCACAGCAGCCCAGGCTGCCCAGGGCCCAATCCAACTGGCCTTGAACAGCTGCAGGGACGGACGGGGCATCACAGCCTCTCTGGGCAGCTGTTCCAGCACCTCACCATTCTCTCTCTGAAGAACTTCCCCCTGACATCCAACCTCAATCTGCCCTTCCTCAGCTTCAAACCATTTCCCCTTGTCCTGCTGTTATCAATCCTTTCCAAGAGTTGATTTCCCTCCTGTTTGTAGGCTGCCTTTAGTGTGTGTACTGCAGGCTGCCATGAGGTCACCCCACAGCTTTCTTTTCTCCAGGCTGAATAAGCCCAGCTCCCTCAGCCTGTCTTCATAGTGCAGGTGCTGCAGCCCCCTGCTCATTTTGTGGCCCAAAAAGCCATTCCCCACCTGCAGCCAGTTTATTTAGCAGGCACTGCTGAGAACACAGTGCTGACACAGCCAGGTGCCCCTGGCAGCTTTTTGGGGTGCCTATCAACACTTGGCACCGAGCGCTTCAAATTGAAACGTACAGCGCTAAAGTATAAACAGTCTAATTCAGCTTCAGCTGATTTTTGAGAGCGGAAAGATCTGCCTTGGAAAGACACAACTACTCCCACACTCATCCCTGTGGATCCTTAGCTCGCTCCCAGCTTCTTTGCTGCATTTTTTCCTACAGATTAAACTATGAGATAATGAGCTGCAACCGCTGCTCTCAGCGATGGGGGAGCGAAACAGAACCGTGTTCCTGAGTTGGCCGCAGGAAGGGAAAGAAGCTCCTGCCAGGCTCGGAGGGTCATAAAAAGTGGGCGATTCCAGGGAAGCAATGCGTTCCACAGAGCGCTTGAAGCGCGCTGAGCGCAGAGCAGCCATCCCCAGGGCAGCAACTCCTCACCTCGCCGTGCAGCACAGCCTCTGCCGGGCAATGGTGGCGCCACCACGGGGAACCTTCTGGAAGGGGGCGGGGCCGGGAACCTTCTGGAAGGTGGCGGGGCCGTAGGCAGCGAAGTGCGGGCTGTGCCCAGGTGCGGGGATGGCGGTGGGCTGGGAGCCGCCTCTGGGATGGGGCTGAGCCCAGTACGGGTCAGTCGGGGCTTCGCTGGAGCTCAGCCTGCAGCGCGGACGCAGGTAGGAGCTGTGGGACGGAATGCTGGTTTTATGTCTGCTGAACGCGGCTGGCTGCCGCCTCGTGCTGTGCTTTACAGCTGTGGGTGTTTGGCTGCAAGTGGCTGTGCGTGTGTGGAAATGAGGCTGTGCTGCAGGTCCGGCCGCGTGTGCCTGGATCCCTCACCACGGCCAGAAGCGCGTGGGGTAATGATGTCTGTGTGTTAAAACCTTGATTTGACACGGAGCTGCAGAGAAGGTTGGCTGCTGTGTGAAAACACCTGAGTTTCTTTTTGTGCAAACCGGGTTTGTGCTGAGAGCAGCTGCTCTGTGCGAGGCCGTGCTTCGCTGCTGGGTGGCGTCAGTGCTGGCTGTGCCCCAGGGCAATGCAGGTCGGCTCTGAGGGACAAACGGTAGGGTATGTTTATGCTTCGAGCTTATTGATTTAATGATCAAACGGCAGCTCCCAGGCTCCCTACCTTCCTGTGGTCGGGAGCAGCAGGAGGAGGTGATGTTGGGATGAGGTCACCTACTGGAAAGCAGCTGGGGGGGAGCGCTGGGCAGCCAGAAGCAGGCTGGTTCACTGAGCCTGGCCCCAAAAGTTGTCCTCGATGGAGTAGGAAGTGTTGTAACGGTGGAGTCATCGTGGTGGGCCTGCAGCGTTCTGTGGCTGCGTCTGGTTGAGGATGCATTGCAGGATTGTTCACTCAGAGGAGCTGCAGCTGGAATCCTCCCTGTCACAGCTCTTCCCCAGCAGTCGTGCTCTATGCCATCAGTTTTCTCTGGGTTACTATGGCTCGTCATGCTGATTAATGACTTTGCTGCACTTCATCACCTCCTAGCTGGGCTGCAGGCACGCAGCACACGTGGGCAGGCGGCCCAGTCCTTCAGAAACTGCAGCTAGCATGGGATGTCTCAATACCAGCAGGGCATCTGTCTTCTGGTCCTGCACTGGTTTCTCTTAAAATACAAACTCATGTTGCCTGTGTCAGTTCTGATGTTCAGCTGATCTGATGTTCTAATGCTCTAACTACAGCAGTGTCAGGATATCTAAAATATGCTGATTGCAGAGTGTAACTGGCAAGCTGGGTTGTGAAGTGCTGTGCAGCTACCCCAAAGGTACCCTGTTGTGCAGGATGGCCTTTCCCGTGGCCTGCCTCTACTCTGGGCTGCATTCCGACTTCTGAGATCCTACAGAAGCCAAATTGTACAGGTTTTTTTGCGTATGCTATACTTATTTCTTTGGTCTTGTCTTCTGTATCCAACATGAATATATAGCAATGCTTGTATGTAATAAAACAAAGTGGGTGCTGTATTGTGTGTCTGCTGTGGTAGTGACAAGAACAAATACTGAGTTGGCTCTCATTCAGTACTGTACTGGTGTATCATCATTGAGACACAAGACCTGGAGTAGATGTGGGGAATTCGGGAGGAAATGGATCCGAATCTTTTTGATAGTCTTAAAACTTGATCAGTAAATCCCTGCATAAGGAAGGAAGGCTTAAAGAAGAGAAATGGTTTACGTAATGTGCATCCTCACAAAGTGCTCTTTGTGTTTTCTGTTGTGCCATCAGTTCAGTGTGTGATGCTACGTGAGTGTCTGCGTGGTTGGTGCAGGACGCCCTGAATGGTGGTGTTGTCACCAGGTCAGTGCGAAGCAGCAGCTGGGAGTGAAAATTCGCAGCTGTGAAAATTGTCATGAGAAGTTTTGTCCCAGATGTCTGCTTGATGGATTCTGCTATGTTCGTCTGCCTTTGCATGGTACCTGTGAAGGCTGTAAGGGGTCTGCAGAGTGGGGAGGGCAGTGCAATTGTTCCATTGCTGAATATAGGAAACATTTCCCTTTTCTGAGGTAATGATGTCTGGTGTGGAGCACAGTAAGCATTTCTCATCACACAGCTGAGTGCCAGAGACAGTGGGCAATACAACGCCCAGCTGAATGTACGTGAGGGAGGGAACAGATTCCTGCCAGGGCACAAATCCAGCTTTCAAACCGTTACTGAGCCCCAGAGTTTGGGCTGAGCTCATCAGGACTTGTTTCTATTAAAGGATGGTTTTACAGATCTTTCTTCTGTGTTGAGTCACTGCTGTAGCTTCTCCCCATGGTGGGTTGTGGTGTCCTGGTGTGTGATGAGAGAGGAGCAGCCCGAGGTAACGCAGGCTAAGAAGGACAGAGAGGCACGTGGGATCTGAATAATTTCGGGGAAAATCTGCTTGGTATCAGAACTCAGGATATATATTTTTATTATTATAATTGCCACCTTGTTTTCTGTACTAAATGCTTTCTGTTCTATGAAACACAGCTTCAGCTGTGGGAAGTTGTTATATTTCATGGAGTAACTTCAAATTCTGCCGTGCTCACACTGCGACTGACAAAATGTGCACGGCTGTGGTTCTTCTGGAGGAGAATTTACTCCAATATCTACTGACAAAACAGTATTTTTAAAAACTTGCTTGAGGTTAGCGGGATGATTTGAACCTCAGCAGATGACTTTTGAGGTGCTTGGTTTTAATCTCCTTCCATGGATATGACCACTGCAGATTTCCATTTAGCTGGAATCTTAAATTTTCATAGAGCTCAATTTTGTCTTTTTGGAAGACACTTGGTTTGGTTTTAAGTAAGTGACCACACTTCACGTCTCTAGGTGAGCTTAAGGTAACTTGCTCTTTGCCAACCACGCTATGAGTGCCTCTTCGCCTTTCCTTTAAAGTAAATAGCTTGCATCTAAATTTGTTCATTGTAAAGTCACTGTCAGCTCAGGAGTGTTGGTGTTGGTGAGGCCAGGAGCTGCCCAGGCAGCTTTCTTAGGCGGCGCAGCCAAAGCAGTGAGCGTTACAGAGAGGGGAGGACTTCAGCAGCACGGTGCTTCCATCAGTGGTGCCACATTGATTGCTTCTCTGTCTTTCCGCACAAAATGTGGTGGTTTCCTGAACAAGGAAATCTGAGAAAGAAGCAGTGCAGTTGCCTACAACTTCTGCTCCTGATGTGAAATCTGTTAGGGTGCTTACGCAGACCTGGAGAAGCAGCAAAATAGGAATGCCACATGGAGTGGCATGTTTTTCGGGCTTTGTTGTTCTCGAGGCCTTTGGTGGATGCTTCCTGTGGCATACCTATAAATATTTCCCTGACATTAATGCTATGAAAAGGAAAAGCCTCACTGGTGCTAATTAGTTTGCAAGCTGTGATAAAAGGTGTGTTGTGACTTTTCACTGTTTGCTTAATGTCAGATATGGTGCATCTCAATTACTAGTTTCTCTTATGGAATACCCGATTTTCACTTCTGCATGAGTGTGAAAATCCTAAGTGTTACAGGTTAAAGTTTGGTTTTTAAAATACGTCCTGTGCATGATGTTTCTCTGTTGGATGCTACACGTGGCCTTGCTTCTCTCAGCAAGTGTGCCCAGTGGCTTTTGGTGAGTGCTGTGGAAGACAAGGCTGCTGCGAGCACAGGACAGGCCTAGCGCCAGCAGCGATGGGGTGCAGGGCTGTGCTGCAGAGCGTGCCTGCTTTTGTGTCCTCTTGGTCCCAGTGTGTGTCTGTGTCCCAGTGGGGCTCTTTCAGCACTCACGCTCCCCTGATCCAGCAGCTTTGGCCGGGAGCAGAGCCAACCTCTGTTCATTTTCCCACCTGCTCCAGAGGGGAGGAAGGAAACGAGCAGCCTCCTTTGCTGCAGGTTTGGTCCTGTGCTTAGTGAAGTGAGGAGGGTGCTGGTCTGGGAAACGCGTGGCTTTGGTTTGGGGGCATGTGTAAATATGGCTTTTACTAACGAGAGTACTTTGGTTCCTACTGTGTCTCATTCCTTTTTCTTTAAACCTCATAAAAATTCCGACACCAAATCCTGCAGTGTCTGTAGGTTGTTTCCCAGATCTCCACTCACTTGCTGGCATGGTGTCATGTAACGGAGGCAGGATGCATGTGAGCACTTGGTAGCCAACAACAGCTAGGGAACTTTGCCTGTTTCTGCTTATATGCCTTAGGGGTGGTTTGTATTTCACACTTCCCTCCAAACTCCCAGCTCAGTATGCAGATGGGCAGCGCGCTTCTCTTCTGCTGCACTTCCTGTAAAGAACACGCACTGCGTTTGGTTTATAATTTCAGTTTATTATCAAAATGTTTTTATCAGATGACAAACTCAAAAAGCTAAAAGGAACATAGGTTTTCAAATATACCTATTGTAGCAGTCATCTGAGGTATCTGCCACTTATTTCTGGAAATCTGTTTGCTTTGGTATACAAAGCAGTTCCTTTACAATCTGCATGATGATGTTCAGTACCTATCATTGCAGATTTAAAGCCCATTACCTTCTCATTTAAAGCTCTGTTATGGTAAGCAGCTGTGCAGCTTTCCTGGTGTGAGGACTGACATCCGTTAGAGCGTGTACCAATTATGTGCAGGACAGAAACCCTCACTGCTGAGATGGTCAGTCTGAAAGCTGTGCATGACAGTACACTTATTAGTGTTCTCCACTGCACATCTGTTTTGGAGGCTATATCTTACTGTCTGATTCCACTCATTACTCTAATTGGCCAGTTCTATGCAGATGATGATAAAATATATTACAATAGTTTAAGTCAAAAGTGTAACTCAGATTTAAATACAAAAACTGTGATTTATACATTGCTAGAAACTTTTAAAAAGGCCAACATTAGAGAAAGCAAGAAAAAGCATAGAAAATTGTGGAGGGTCTTTGATCACAGTCTTATAGATTATGCTTTCAAAAATTAATAAATTACCTGCAATTTCAGTAAATAAACTGTTGTAAATGTGAGTTGAAATAATACACGATGGAATAATTAGCGCGAGGTTATTTAACTACACACATCTTTGGACTCCCTTTGTATAAATGGCTTCAAGTAGAAATGAAAGCATTTGGTAGAACGGATTTATCCTAACAGCAGAGGGTACAAATTCTGACACAGGATGCAAACTGCTGCCTCGTTATCACGTTACGATCAGCAGTACCGTGGGTTACTTAATACTTCCTTCCTTTGCTCGATCAGAAATATGCGTTCATCAACCAGTGGGAGATGATGCGTTGTACTTTGACATTTAAAATCATGATCAGAAAGCCATGGCGGGGTGGGGAGCAGGGTTAGCTGTGAGTGCAGTGCTGCTGTGCATCCTGCAGGGCTGGCTGAGGAGCAGCGACAGCCAGAGCTGGGCGCTGCCTCGCTGTTAGCCTGCACTGGAGAAATGGATTGTTTTGGTGCGATTGCTTCCTGCTTGCCTGTTTCCTAAGGATTAAGGGAACTTGTGTAGCGTTTTTCTGTCAATTTTCTTCCCTCTGCCTGTTGTCAAAATTAGTCCATAATTTCTGTTTTTCTGGAAAGCTTCTTGAGCTGCAGAGCGTGCAGCTCCATCACCAAACCCGGCATTTTTTAGCAGGATCCATGTAGCTTTTTGTGGTGCATGAAAAGGCTTCAGAAAACTCTGGAGAGTTTTGCAATGATCCTATGACCCTTTAAAACAAAACAAGAACATCGTGGCATTTTTAATTCCCTTTCTTTAGTAAAGAAAAAAACCCAAAGCAACCCAAACAGAAAGATCCACATTTCTAACCTTTTTCCCCCATCACATTTTGCCTATCCTTAGTTCTCGCTGGCATTTTTTCCACAGCTCTGCTTTGCTGACGAGTTTCCTGGCATCAGGAGAATGAGGCCCTGAGCTGGAGGAATGGCTCTCCCTTCTCAGGGAATGTTCATTTGCATCTGTACTCCAATCAGATGGAAACGAAGAGGATACTGTTCCTCTGGGCGTTCTCCACAAATGTTTCAGTGAAGGAGTTTCTTGGAATAAAGACTCAAACAAACAAGAGCTCTCCAGTGAGTATGAGGAAATTCCAGCTACGGCAGTTTTTGCGTGTATAATTGTGAACATGTGTGAGTGTAACTGCAAGGAGCCACTTGTTGCTTCAGGAGTGGAAGGAGTTCAGTACCTACGTGGGGCAGCAGCTTCAGCTCTGAACATCAGACGTGGGCACCAACACACGTGGATGTGGGCCTGCGGCTGAACTCAGGCACGGTGTTTAAATGATGCAGCAGTGCTTCAGTGACCTATGGACTGCAACTGCTGAAACGCGATTTTGCCAGAAGCAGAGCAGTAGGTATTTTGGGTGTAAATGTAAACTCTGTTTTACATTTGTTATTAACAAACAACACAACGATGAGCTGAGAATTCTGCTTCCTTCTCTAATATTCCCAGAAAGGTGAAGATCTGGTACCTCGCACCAGCAGTGTTTTAACATTGCATATTAATGCTCGGATACCAGCTCTGTTTCACTGCCTTTAAGGATTTGATCTCAGCCATCTTTCTGGTTACTTCTTGTATTTGTAGACAAGCAGTTCTACCTGTCCAGTACTTGGAACTCTTGACCCAAAAGCTAAAATTTTTCTAGGCAAATAGCAGTTTTTATGAAGCACTCTGTCCTGCCTGTAGGAGACACAGCCTGCAGTGAGTCCAGCAGGTGTTTGAAAGAACAAAAGATAATCCAACCAAACTCCATTAAGCTGAGTGCACTGGGAGCCCTCGTGTGGTTTTAATAGTGTCACACTGCAGTCATCTTGTGGGTATGTTTTGTGTACTGAAATGCTTTCCTTTCCAGAGCTCTTCTGTGGGCCTCATCCTGCAAACTACCTCACCTTCTGAAAACATCAGTATGGTTCCTCGTTGGTATTTGTGTAACTGGATATCCAGTTTATAGCCTTTCCTACTGATTGAAAAACAGCACAATACAGAATGTGACGTGCTCAAAATATGCGCAAATCGGATTGTGTGAAGATGCTGAACTGGTGGATTTTGGGGGACTTGTGATTCATACAAATGAGGCATGGGAGGAAGGGGCAGAGCACAGCCTCATGAGCAGCGAGACCGAATTCAGCTGAGCACAGGACTTTGCACAAATGGCCTCTGTGAGAGATGTTCAGGAAGTACAGAAACCACCCACAGAGAAATGCCAGTCAAGCAGCAGCTGAAGGAACAGTCGCTACTTTCACCAAATATTAGAGTACGTGGGACAAACAAGATAGCTGTGTGGTGGAAAGCCACTGAAGGAGAGATACTGAAATGAATGCTCTGAATTGTATCAGGGGAGATATCAGCCTTTGTGTGTGTGAGGCTTGGAGATGACAGTTTTTCAAAGCTTTGAGATACACTGTGGTGTCTGCATTACTGCAGCTTCTCACCATTACTACATCATCTCACCACACTGGACCAGATCTGTTAGACCCAAAGCACTGTTATACCACTGATGAGCAGGTTGCTCTGGCCTAAAATGAACAGGCAGCCCCTAAGATTTCAACTCTGAACAGACATTTTTCTGTATGCCTCTGCTGATTCAAGCCCACCTTTTCTTGGTAAGGCTAACCAGAGATACAGGACAGAAAATACAGGCTTGTGTGTTGCACCAACACGCACAGGTTTGTTTCTGTTTGAAGATAAGTAACCTTCCAGCTAAAACTCTCTTCTGTTACCCTTGTAACAGTGGTGTTGTGTACCAGCAGGCACAGTGGAACCTGCTTGGGGCTGCAGCACTGCAAGCAGTGCCGCTCACACAGCATTGAGGACACCAGTCCACCCTGCTGGAGGAGAACGTTTTTCTGGCTCTGGGTAGGAAAGGAGTTCCTCTCTCTCATCATCTTTAGGCAAACAAAGGCTACTGACAGAAGGCCGTCTCTCATGTTGGTGTTTCTATCAGCAAAGCTGTGCTGGGGCTGGGGGGCAGTCTGCCTCCCTCAGCCATTAGCACCCTGCTGTCTTTGTGAATGCTTAAATACCTACCCTGCTATATAGGACTTCTTAAATTCAGCAGCTGAAAGCTATGTTATATTAAGGAATTACACTGAAGATTGGTGCACATGCTGACCTGAATTTTCCTGGGCTGTGAACGTCAGTTTTGATGGAGTTCACAGCATATTCTGGTCTGTATGTTCCACACCATACCTACACGTAACAAGGAAAAGCATCTGTTAGCAATGAGATTGTCCAGGAAGAAACCTGCTGTCATTTCACGATGAAGTACTATGAGATTAAATTTCATATTGAAATGTAGTAAAACTATGTATTGTTATTTTTACAGTGTGTTCTTATTCTCAAACAAAGGCATTTGAGCACAAGAAGCTGCCCACCAGGTCTATCTCTAGATGAATTCATTTATGTGGGTAAGATGAACCTTACCTAAGACTTTACTTTCACTACCTTGTAGAGAACGCTGCTCAGCTTAGCAGCTCTGACAGCTCTTAGTAGAACTAAGAAGTCAGCCTACTCTTCCCGACATGCTGTTAAACTGTAACAGAGTGATTTTGGCTGCCTTCCATCAAGCATGTGAAATACCTGTGCAAAGTTCAGAAAAAACAGCTGCTGATGGTTCATGTCCAGGCCAGGGAGAAGTTTTTCTTTGCCATTCTTTTTCACAAAGTTCTTATAGGCCTGCAAAATGAATTGTGCAGAAATGTTACAGCTTCCAATTTATACAGTCTACGTAAAGTGATGACAAGGAGGAACATCGTGGATTCTTTGGCACAATTTATCACAAACTACCTTGGCCATCTGTCTTGCTACGTGCTGCTTTTCAGCACAAAAAGACTGGACCATTCCTTCGTACTGCAGTACAAGTGGCCCGACTGTATCAATACAGGTTTTGCAATTAATGGACCTTACAGTAGAGTTGTACACCAGGTTTACTGCCTCATTGACATTGGATTAAGTAGTAAGAGGAACAGGCTTAAAGAAAGCAACTTTCTGTGACAAAAAAAGAGAAGATTAATGGAGTAACAGGCACATCCAGATCACTAGGTCTTTGTGTAACCATGCTTCTTTTTTATAGAGGAAGAAATTAAGGGTGCAGATGAGTGAGATGTTCTGAAATACCTAGCTATGAGAATTAGTGCTACACTTCATCAAGGTTTATGATAATTTATGCATTAAATTCCGTTGGGTGGTTACATATTTTCCTAGGCAATCCTTTCATGGGGTTAATTAATGAATAACAGAGTATGCTCTGTAAAAGAAATGGCTGTGAGATTCTGTTCTATTGACTCAGGCGTTGGTGCAGTGAGGCATCAGCAAGCTCTGTGCTAAAGCAGCCTCCACGCTGTCAGCGCTCAGAGCTTCTGTGTGAGGCTTTATCTGCAGCAGCTCTGTCTCCTGCAGGTTACGTGGGTCAGGCATTACTGTCAGTTACCCTCAGTTTGTACCTGCATGGTAGAGGTGGATGTGGGAAGGCACGGTGCTGTGCTGCTTTCCAAAGCACCGCCCAAACAGAGCAGAGCTGACGCAGCTCACCTGAGTCCCAGCGTGGGACCCCCGGCACGTGGGGCTGTGGCTCAGTGACTGGGCTGCCTACCCCAGCCCACCTCTGCCACTGTGATCTCTGGGCAATCCAAGACACGATCCAAGGATTTGTTTCCTCCTGCACTCACTCGTCTTTCTCTCCTAGCCTTGTTTTTTCTTGTCCCTAATGAGATGTGTGGCACAAAGTTTCAGCAGCTGCAAAACTGTTGTAACAGCACACGTGCTGTCTTGGTGTTTTTTTTTTCCATCTCAAATATTTGTCAAATACGCGTATGTCATACAATGCAGAGTTCCAGGATCCAATTTTACTAGCATAAAATAGATTCTGCAGAGGGAAAAAGTCAGTTTTGTCAATTATTTAATGTTGCGTTATAAAAAATTGATTTCTACAAGTAAACCTCTTGGTTTGGTTTGGTTTTTTAAACAAATGGCAAAAGACTTTAAAACCTTTCCATAGTAAGAACGACTGCTTTCATGTTTCTTATAAAGGCCATGTGTCCAAGTGTGTTGTTTGTTTACCTCCACTTAAAGAAAGATGTTGGCAGATTGGAGGAATATTCTGACCAAAGGCAGTGCCAGGCTGCCAGAAGAGTGAAGTCAATCACTGAAGTTAGCTGAAGAAAGTGTGGGCAGCAGGTCTACTAAGAGGCTCCAGAAATTTTGGTCATTCACAAGCTGACCAAGATTGAACAGTGTCACGGTAACACAAAAGTCTTACTGGGGTGTATGAACAGGAGCATCTTATAAGCCACAAGAAAGAATCCTTATACTCTACTTGGCATTGACCAGGTCTGAGCTGGAGCACGCTGTACTGTTTTGAGCACTGCACTCAAAGAAAGACGTAGAGCAACTGGAGGGAGTCCAGAGGAAAACAGCAAGAATGAGCAGAGGTCTAGCAAACATGACCTATGAGGAAAGATTGAAAGAATTGGGTTTGTTTAGTCTAAAGAAGAGAAGTCTGTGCTTTACGTAACAGTCTTCAAATATGTAAAAGGTGGCTGAAAAGGAAGGAATAGATTGTTCTTTGTTTCCATCTTGATAGCGAGGTTGTGATAGCATTCAAACTACAGCAAGGATGTGGTGGATCTTCTCTTACAGAGTGTTTGAGTGGTTGGCTGTGCCTGCGAGGGTGGGGGTGGACTGGATGGCCTCTCAAGATTCCTTCTGGTTTATTCTTATTTATGTATTTATTTTACTGCTTCTGATACTGTCATAACTAGGGAAATCCAACTGGGTTTTTTTTGGTAACACTTCTGATTTTTTTATTTTTTCTGTCTATGCCCGTTCCTTTCAGAAAGAGAATGCTCTGTCGTGGGCTTGTGTTGCTTTTTTCATGTGTAAGTATTCAGGTAACTGAAGATCAGAGTGACCTATTACTACCTACTGACTCCTCTTTTAGCCTCAAGTCATTTTTAATCTCTCATTCATGATAGTATTTGCCCTCAAACATTCCTGTTTCTATTGCTGGGAGTGTTGCTGACGGCCTTGCTTGCAGGAGTGGTGTGACTTGGCCTGTGCATTCCAGCAGGCACTTTGTTGAGCAGTGACAGCAGTGGTGTTTTCCACTGATGGGTATTTTGCTACAGAACAAGGTGCTCAGGGAAGGAGACAAAGCATTGTGTTACGATGGCCTGCACTGTCAGATTTGTAAGTAACATGGAAAAGGCCTGGAGAAGCTGACTTGGTTCTCATCTCTCAACCTGTCACAAAGAAAAGACCTTGTTTTACTTTCAGTCTCTGAGATGGCAAATCTGAAGAAGTAGATCTCTGTTTCAGGAAGAGAATGAAAGGAAAACCAGAAAGCAGACAAGCTCCCCATGGAAGGCTTAGGACAGGGCATCCAGATATCACTGACATCTTTGGATACCTGCCCACGGGATGCTGTATGAGACAAGATTCTGAACAGTGTACGTTAGTGAATAGAGTTCAGGCAGGCAGAGATTTAAAACAACAACAAAAACTGCCTGTGTTTGGTGATAGAATTGAGAAGAAAATTATTCTGTTCCTCCTTCCTGGTACAGAAAAGCTGGTGAAGACAGGTAGCCAGAGCTGCTCGGTATCATCAGTTCAGTTTGGTGATTGTTCAAATGTGGCCTGAGACAAGTTAGTGGGATGAAAGAAATACAGCAGTTGCCAATGGTTTTAAATGGTGCTTTGATGACAGGATAGGTGTGGTCCTGTCCCTACCACAAAAGCAATGCTGCTTCTTCAAATGCTGTGAAATGAATTGTCTTAATCTATGATGATTTCAGCTAGAATAAAGAAGTGGATACTTCTTACCTTATAGGCTTGTCTAACACCCCCGTTATCAGCAATGTTTTCTCCTAGTGTGTTAATTCCACTCAGCTGTAAAAGAAAAACAGAATACAGTCTCTGGAAAGAAGAGCTTATCCAGGGTCTGGATGCCAAATGGTGTGCCTAATTCACTTTTACATGGGGAGAATTCCCTTAAAATCTGAGGTTGTAGAAGGCTGTGACAGAAAGGATCTCTGAGAAGTCTCCTTTTCCCTTATCTCAAAATCCATGCAGACACTCTTGTTTTCGCTAACCTTCTTTCTCCCCACACAGGGGCTTTCTAGGACCTTGCATCTCTTTTACTCAATTTCTGATGCTTAGTTGTGTGTTCATTCATTCTTCCTATTTTCTCTGTGGTTTTAATGCTCATGTTCTTGCCACAGTTCCTATTAGGGGAAGTTGGCAACATCTGTCCACATGGTCTACAAAACAACTTAAATCTAAACTGCAGGTAGCTGTAATTACCAGCTAACAGACATCAGCAAATCTGCTAGGAAGTCGTTCAGTGTGTTCCTGGATATTGGGCAAGTTGTGTATCTCTTTGGTAGCAAAATGCAGAGAATAAAACTATTTAGCTCTTACTGTATTCATAAATCAGTGAGGTATCACTAATGGTGATGAAGCTTTGGTAATACAGGAACCATCAGTGTATTTTTAAGACATTGTACTTCTGACCTGCAGCCCAGGACCCTGGGTTACAATATTCAAAGCTGGAACATTGAACTTAATCTGTGAAAAATGGCAGATAAACATGCTGAAAGATTCTTCTCCTTTAAGGTTTCCCTGTTGGTCCCAGCTGTTTAAAAAGTGATGAGGAAATCCTCAGCACAGGAGGGTTTATCTTTTTCCCTGTTGAGTAGAATGGGATTTATTGTCAGCCTCTGTAAAGACCGTGCAGTGGTAGTCAGGGAAGTACCTTCTTGCATAGCAGGTACAGAGTGGTGTATGGAATCTGTGTAGACAGAGCTGGTGCTTCCAGTTGCAGTTTCACAGCCTGCAGTCGATGGGAACAGGGCTGGTCTCATGGTCAGCATGAGGACTGCCTGCTTCCCTGCTGCCTGCTGGTGTGTGTTACCACCGATAGGTGATGACAGACAGACCTGATCCTGCAACTGTTTTCATGGAATTAGGGCTTCCAGACAGTAATAATGCCGATAGCTGCACAGTGCTATCAGTGCAGTTACATTTAGGTCGGCTGTTTTCCATCTTTTCCTTGCACTCCTGCTGTCCCCTGGTTCTTCTCAACCCTGATTGCTTTCTAATTCAGATGCTTATCTTCAGGAAAGAGCAAGAAACTTCTGAGTGAAGGAAAGCAGCAAGCAAGGTTTGTTTTGATGCTGTAGGGAAAGAAGATCAAGCTTGCATGTATTTTTTTTCCTGCTCTAATGGAATTAAAGAGGCTTATGAAGGCTCCTAGAGCAACAGCTTCTAGGGCTGCCACTCAGACAGGACAGCACCTGCCTTGTTCAGAACTGGCAGCATAGGTATGGAGTTGCTATCTTTGTTTCTAAGAATCTTTTGCTGTTTTTCCTTAGCCATTCATGTGAAAAAGGCTTTGTGTATTTAGAACGTAAGATTTTTGTGGTTTCTCATCAAAAAAAGGCAAACATTGGTAGTTATAAATGAATATGGCATACCTGCTGTCCACCTGCTAGGTCCCATGAGAAGTTTCCATACTGGTACACCATGCACTGTGATAAGTCCTTAAAACTGCGGGCAGATTCTTCAGTCCACCAGTCTACGAGGTCTCCATTCTCATTGAAATTTCTGCCTGTAACAGTATTTTAACAGAATGATGAATATGGGAAAAAAAGAAGCTTTTGATGCATTAAGAAGCATAGCAAATAAATATAATCACTCATAAAAAGAATCTCTCTCCAGTGAGGCAGTCATACAGATGACATGCTCCTATTTTTCCTTCTTTTTTTTTTTTTTTTTTTTTTTTTGGAAGGGCTGCATTCCAGATAAGGAAGAAAACAAACTAACAAAACAAACTATTCAGCTGAATTAGAAGGTGCGAGGAAGGCTCTGTTAGGAATCATGGCTGTGGCTGGGCAGCAGGTCTAGCACCTGGGTCCTTGAGTTCACAGCTAGACCTGCTTTGTGGCACACACTGCTCAGGATGTCGTGGATCTTACACTCGGTTCTTTGTTTGCTTTGTTCCTCTAAGAAAATGCTTCTGGTGGAGCCTTGGCAAAAGTAAGCGACCAGGTGCAAGGCTAAAGGCTGTGTGTGCTGCGGGTCTGCAGGCTGCAGCCTGGCAGTGAGAGAGGAGTGTCTGGGAAACCCTTTGGCTGGCTCTTCTGGAAATCATCATGGGGAACGACACCATAACACCTCAGAAATCCAAATTCTGTCTTTTATGTGGAAGCTTGGTCTTCGTTTTGTTTGTTTGCTGGAATGACGAAGCACAAAAACCTGTACAATATTCTGCGCGCTCTGTGCTTTGTAACTAGAAACTCAGCCTTACCGTTGTCGTCAAACCCGTGTGTGATTTCGTGACCGATGACCATGCCAATGCCACCGTAATTCAGAGATTTGGGCTGAGATGCACTGAAGAAAGGAGGCTGCAGAATGCCAGCAGGAAAGACTGCAAAAAGAACCCCAACACGATTAAGGTACTGCCTCGTTCAGCTCTGTGTGAGCAGACCGTTTTTACAGATGTGCCGGTCGTGCCAAAGTCACGCTATTCCCTCAGATTGAGCAGCAGCACTGATTTTATTTACGCGTGGTAATGGCTGTAGGGAATAAGGGCCGGATCAGCACGGCCGCTCCCCTTCCCCAGGCCTGGCGTAAAGGAAAGCAGCTCTTGGGACGCTTGTGTAATCACAAGCAGTGTCAGTGTTGTTCCTACTCAGTTTTGCGAAAGAGCCGTTGGACTTTTCCAGTTTGCAGCCCTTTAGCATGCTCAAACTCCTGTAGCTTTATTATGTATGTGTCACAAGGTCCTGAAAGATGGCAAGGTGTTCCTCGGGGATGAAAACATGCCTTGATGGTTGTCCCCACTTGAAACCAATCTCAGAGAAATCTGTTCTTTTGTAACTCGCAGTAACACCCACTAGGACCAAGGCAAACAGGCCACACTAGCAGTAAAAGAATTGGAACAAAGAGCTTTTTACCCACTTCTACGCTAATTTCTCTGTGCTTTCAGGAAGCGATTTAGTAAAAATAAATCATCTTTCAATTGTGACCTTTTATAAATGAAGATTTTTCTTAAAAGGTTCTTTCTGGATGCAAAACTTGCATGCAAAGGAATTATTTGACAGTTCTCATACTGTGAATGAAGAAGAACGTGCTGCTTGTGTTTCCTTGTAAATCCCAGTACAGTTCTGCCCATTTCTTTCAGGAGGAGAAAGAATCGTAAGAAAAAGATGTTAGAAAATGAACTATTGCTGCTGTCCTGTGCAAACTGCTGCCTGCTGTCACAGTAATTCTGTGTCATTGTTACTTTGACATTGCATTAAATTATCTGCGTGTTTCTCTGTTCGTTTTTATTAGCAGATGCTGATAGCAAAGACAGCAGTATAAATGCTGCACTGTGCGATGGGTATTTTGATGACTGGAAAAACAAAGCAATCCTTGGGGTACAGCATCAGAAAGCTGCTCTTTCCCTGAAGCCCACGCCTAACAAGGTGTTTGCTCAGAATGATGGGCGTCAGTCCTGGTGGCCTGAACACAGCTGGAATCACTGGGAGCTCAGCATAGCCTTTGCTTGTTGGCAAAGAAGCGCCTTCCCTTCCAGCAGGCGGGCAGTTCCCAGGACTTTGAGTCAGTTCAATTAACACCCTGTCCCCTCAGCCAATTTTAGAGTAACCATTTGTTTGTTCAATTCATAGGTATTGATCCACATATAGATCACAATTCATAGATATTTTTTTTCTACTCTGCCCTTCAGGAAACAAATTTATTCCATGACTTCTGTTACATAAAACATGGTTAGGCATTCCTCCTATAGTGGGGTACAGAGATTCAGACAAGAAAGGAAGTGGAACTCCTTTGGGATATAAAAGACAGACTGCTAATCAGCTTTGGGAACTCCAAGGCAGGAGGAAGCACGAAGTGTTTGCCCCAGAATCTGTGCAGCCCTGCACAAAAGAACATGCTGCTTTTCTTCCTGAATGTGTTTGCAAACCGTAAGGCCTTTGTCAGGAGTGACTGTGTTGCACAGCATTCCCCAAACAGTCAGGAGCACAGATCTGCTCTGTTTGGTACAGCTGCAGGGCAGGGGGTGCTGGTACCCAAAGGAAGAAACGCTGGACTGCCTTACTAACAGCTCTTCCACTGTTGGTTTGGTTTTTTTTTTATGTTGAGTGGCTTCTTTAAGATCTGCTTTAAGTGCTGCTGCTGGAACCGTGAGGATCACAGCCATGTGAAGATGCATTAATGGAGCTCTAAATTTCCTCCATATCCTGCATAAAACTCCTTTTTAGAGGTTATGTTCTTTCTTGTTTTTAAAGAATGTTACTAAGCTAAGGCAGACATCACTCTAAAGATCAGACTGCTTTAATTATCCTGATGTGCCATAGCTGCAGGATGAGGTAAGAATTTATGGCTCAAATTAACCTCCAGTCATCAGCCTCAATCTTACAAATCATGATTTCTTTTCTGCAAATTATTAAACAAAACTATTGTAAACAAAGCCTTCTAAGCAGAACTTTATGCTGAATGCTTGGCAATAGGCTCAAAATGCTCACACCACCTACCAAAATGACTGCACTTTCTTGCCATCCTGAAGTGTAAGCAGTGCATGCCAGTTAAGTCACACAGCTTTGTCCCTACCCCTGCCAAGCCAGAATAGTTTGGGTTCACTGAAAAAGTTAATGAACTTTCACAAGCATCCTTGCTTGCACCAATACAAGGAGTTTTCTCCATTCCTCCTTGTTGTTGCTGGCATGGAGTTAAGGCTGAGTGCTGCATTCCCTTTCTCCCCAAACAAGCAAGGAGCAGGAGCAACTTTGTGCTCCTGCAACTGCAAGCTATTGCAGAGAGTTTGGAGCCCAGTGAGAGATATCATGATCATATTTGCAGGAATCTGTTTAATAGATTGCCTGAATCAGCAACATCTACAAATGTAGGACTGTTGGAACTCCTGCAGCTTCTTCAATTCCTTAATGGGGTCTAAACGAAAAAAGAAAAATTCTTCTGGAAGCATTTAGTAATAATTTGGTAAACCTTACCTATCTGATTTCTACTTGCAGAATAAAAAGCATTGACAACAGCAGCTCCACTTATCCACCTAGTAACAACAGGAAACAGAAGTTAGAATTTCAGTTTGTAATGGCAGAGTTAATAACCACAGGTACAAACATACAGACTGAACTGCATAATAATTGAGTATGGGAGGCGTTTAAGTCCTGGGCCTCTCCTCAAGGCAGAGTCAGCTGGAGGAAGTTGCTCAGGATGATGTCTGGTCAGGTTTTGAATGTCTCCAAGGATGGAGAATGTAGGACCTCTCTGGGCAAACTGTGCCAGTGCTTGACTGCTCTTACTGTTAAAAGTAGTTGTTTCTGAAATGTAAGTGGTATTTCTTGTATTTCATTGTCTTTTGTGCTGTCACTAGACACCACAGAGAAGGGTGCTCGCTCTGCTCTTCTCCTGCCCATCAGTACTTCCACTGATCCCATTTCCCGTCCCCTGCTGTCGTTTCTCCTTAAAGCTGAACAGTCCCAGCTCTCAGTCTCCTGGTTTATCTGCGTTAATTCAGAGGAGGGCACTGCTGAAGTAAATTCCTGCTTATCCTCATTTAATTGTGCTTTGTTTGGCATTGTGCAGTAATCTCCAAACAGGAGAAATAAAACACATGGGGATGAAATTCATCTTTCAGATAAACTTAATTGAAAACCTGCTCTCCAAGAGTCCGCTTAATCCACTCCAGGAGATAAGAGACCAGACTGGAGCTCCACACTGCTCAGCCTTCCATGCCATCCCCCTGATTTCATCATCCTACTGTTGAAGCAGGTCCAGCCTTTGAGAAGGGAGCAATGCCCTCCAACCTGCCCTCTGAAAGGGGGGAAAAGTGCAGGAAAGTAATCAAACCACTGCTGATTGGCTTCCAACTGTGTACCTCGTCCTATACAAACCAAGTGAAGACTTACATAAGGTATTTTTAAATACTTACTCCTCTTTGTCCACCTTTTCTCTAAGCTTTTTCAGTCTTTTCTTCTGGGTAAATACTAAATTTTGAATGATGTTTTCAAAGTATTCTTCTTCTTTGTAGTTCAGCTGCATGGAAAGAGGGAAAAATACTTAGAGGTGGTGTTTGATGCAGTCTGAGTTCTGCAGGTCGTCCACATCGTACCGCAGGAGCTAGTTTGCATTCATGAATAAACAGATAGAGTCACTAAGTTACAAACCCTTGCATCTACTTCAAACCATGTTAAATCTGTGGCAGACTTAGGAACAGTAGGCTGAACACCGCTGGCTCTACGTTTTATCTTAGCAGAACTCCTCTACAATTTACGCGTTCCCTTGAAGTAAGCAAACACACATCACCATCTGTCCTGGATCAGCTGTATTACACTGAATTTTAATGCATTCTTATTTACCTCAGTAGAACTGAGGACAAGATTGAGGTATTCTGTGCGGACGCAGATGATTTGGTTCTGAAGATAAAGCCACAGTTTCTCTCTCAAGACCTTTTTCTAATTACGTGCCTGTTGTGGATGCTTACCTCCTGGTACTCGCTGTTCAGCTTGTTGTCATCTGTCATGATCTCATCTGGGTAGCCAATCCTCTCCCTAATCGCTCTTGCCTAGGGAAAAGACAGTTTGATGTCCACAGCAAATCTACCCGTATTTTTGGATCAGTCAACTAGGTAGGCAACTGCAGAGAGCCCACACCTTTAATGATAGCAGTTTTTATTTTCTTTAACCATGGAAGGCTCTATAATGTTTACTGTTAGTTGTAACAGTGGAATTTTCAGAAAGTATCTTGTTCCTTCCTTTATCAGTGAACTTAGAGAGATGTGCCCTGGATGCCAAAAGCCCTGCAGCGATGCCTTTGAGCTGGAAGGTTGAACCAATAGTAGATCTCTTGAAACAACTGACAGATTTTAAAGTATTTAAAATGGACTAAAATTAATGTCTGGAAGGTTTTTAACTTCATGTTAATGAAGTTCTAGGAAATCACATTTACAGTTTTCCAGAACCACAGTTTGAGTCTATAACAGAATGTTTAATGAGCTCTCATGGCCCTTGATTGCACTGAAACCATTTATTAAAATCTTCTCAGATTTTGGCAATTTTAAGTCCTAACAAAGGCTTCTCCCCCAGACCTCACTGCACGCCTTTCCATAGCTAAACATTCATTGTACTTGATGACAATGTCAGAAGCAATTGAAAAACAAAACAAAAACCAAGTAGCACTTGGCAGCTCTTTCTAATATTTCCATATAATCATGCATTAATAAATTTAGCAATAAAATCACATTATTTATGCAACTAATTTTCTGATGTAGGCTGTTCCCCCAAACAAATGAACATTATAAGCAACGTGAGGGGTGCATCAGGGCTTTTCCAGTGGTTGCATTTAATCTTGTCAGTTAAGTTGTTTGCAGCAGTAGAAGCGTTTCAGGGGCTTTGTAAATGCACTGCTGATGTCTGCGATTAGCACAGAATTCATAGGGTTTGCAGTTTGGTCCATCAGTTACACGGCCATTCCTGATCAGGAGTTACTGGGCGGTTATACATGCATGCAGCTATTGAAGCTTTCTCCTCCCAGGGGTGCACTTGCACCAGCTGGTAAGATGGCATCTCTGCTATGTGATCCCATGAGAGCTGGGATAAGCCCAGTGGATGCTGTGGCTGCCTGAGGTATCTGTTGCAATCATGTATTTTTGCAGGCTGTGCAGTCTAGAGATGTTTGATAAAGCAGTAATACTTGAATAGTTATTTTTAATGTTTTTTCCTAAGATTCTGTAGCACAAAAATTTGGAGGTCCTGCTCTGCAATTAATATAAAAATGACATTTTCCAAGCATTATTATTTTCATAGTAAAATATCAGTAAGAACTCAAAGTGGAAGACTTTTTATCCTTACGATAAAACGAACTAGAGATATAGTCAAGTGCTTTCAGTTACCCAACTCAGTGCTCTCTACAGTTGATTTTCCTTACTCCAGACTTGCATGAACTGTCTGAAGCTGCTTCTGCCCTCAAAGGACAATTCACTGAAGATCTCCAGCCCATGGTTTAACTTTTTGTTCTTGTCCTATCGCTCACAATAGCTGCTTAAATCACCACAAATCATTCCTTCTCATTTTCAAACTTACTTTCCTGTAGATATTCGTTATCTATCCACTTAATCACTGATTTGCCTGGGAGGCCTTCCTCTTTCATATAGATATCTCCCATTTTGTAATCTTATTTCCAGAGAGGCCCCTGCCCATATAATTTGAATCTGACACACAAAGTCTGCGAGCTGTTGTGCCTCTATGAAAGGTATATATGCATTTATGTACACACGTGCATACATATATGCATACAAAAGTGTTACTGCTTTTCTATTATGGAAGATGAAAAGTTGTATACTTATTTTTCAGAGAAACACACAGTATGTCCAGTGTTTAAGATTGAACTTACTTTTTGTTCTGCTTTCTTTTTGGTTTCTGCATCCATCCAGGTGAGATCATCTAAGGTTTCTATAAAAACACCACGTATATCTGCAATCATTTCCTCCACCTTGGAACAAAAACACCAGTATGTTACAGATCCATGGAAACGATTCTGTTATTTTTCCACAGTTATGGCTTACTGGCTTATATGTGGTTTATTATCACCATCCTGTTTCTCCTGCACTGGCTGACTGTGTGTGCTGTTGATGGACCATGCTCAAGCTCTGGAGCTCAAGTTAAGGAGCACTTTCAGCCTGGGAATGGGCACGAGCTCACAAAACAATGATGGTTCAGGTTACAAAGAATCTGTTATTTGTCCATCTGCTGCACGTTGGGCGTCTGGTGGAATTATTTTTATATATGTCAACCACAAAAAACGGTGTATCTCAAGCTTTAATGACAGAAGGAGTGATAGGAAGCAGCCGCATCTTCCTTTTGGGTATGTTTTCAGAAATATTCTGTGTGAGTGAAGGCAGAGAGAAAGAACTACTTGTCCCTGTGCCGCACTTTGGCGGGATGTGAAGCGGCAGCAGTGCAGAGGATAAGCAGTGCCTTGGTTCTGGCAGGGCTGCTCCTTGCTCATGTATGGCCCACGGCTGGCGTGGCTGCATGCCTTTGGTTCAGGGCCAGCTGACGGGGCAGATGGGCACACAGATAGCTCCTGCCCCCACGTGTGCACACATGGTCTCTTTGTGTTTCACTTTACTTCACAGTGTGCTTGTTTGAATGGAAGCAAGCCAGCTCAGAATTAGCAATGCAGAAGTACTGAGGTGTAAGGGAAGGACTCTGGTAGCACGTGCATTCTTGTCACTGCTCACTGGTACATTGCTTGAGAAGCAAATCCAAAGGTTAGGTCTTTTAGGAAGTGACCCTGCTGCACAGAGGAATTGAATCAAAAGCGTGATCAAACCTTTAAAGAAGCATAATAAGCGACAAATGATGTTTGCATGGCACACGGGAAGTTTGCTGGAAGGCTTACCACGTGTTTGCTGTCTCCAGCAAAGGCCTCCTGCACATACAGCCGTCCCACCGCGTTCTCCATGTTGCCATTGACGTAGTTGGCGCAGCGCCGCCAAGCAGCCGTTTCTGACGTGGTGCCGTACAGAGCCTGTGAGACAGAAACGGCAGAGAGAGCAGTGATCTCAGGGCACGAGGAACCTGAGGGTGGACTGATGAGCAGATGTGCACTCGGAGGAGCCTAATGGGTCTTCAGTCAGTGCTGAAGCTCCTGTTTGTACATGCAGCAGCTAAATGGACTCACTGTGAAGGGCATGACCTCCACAGGCCAAGGAAAGAGATGAATCATTAGTGATGCTCTTTATCTTTTCAAAGCATGTAAGGTAGAGAGAAGAAAACTACTCTAAAAGCCAAGAATGGGAGAGGTTACAGAGGAATACCCAGAGACAGAGCTGGCGGTGTCGCAGGGATCTGTAGTGAGGGCAGCTCTGGCAGCCGCCGTGACTGCACAGCTGTACAGCAGAGCCATTCCTGCAGCATTAAGGCTGTGTTTTCCAGTGACAGCTGTGTCTGTGTGCTGCTGGTGTAGAAAGCTGTGTGCTGCTCTAGGAATGAGAACTTAGGTGCTGCCATACAGGTAGTAGTGACTTGCAGTAGAAAGGGATTGCTGTGGGTCTGTATGTGTGCAGTGCCTGGTGCATTAGGACTGACACCTCCCTCACACAGCAGAAACGTAGTTAAATTTGGAAGCAAACTTTACAAGAGAAATGCTAGTTTCAATTAATTGCAGTTATTCTGAGAAGCTTCAACTACGTTATATCACGTATTGTTAGTTAATTAGTAGAACAGCTGGTGTTTTTTATACGTAGAGTGGTGAGGTCTTTTTCTGTTGTTTCAAACTTTGACATTTTTCTAAATGACACTTCCTCAGTGAAGTCCTAGGATGTTGTGGAAACATTCCTCAGTGATGCAGACTAAGCAAACAGGAAGATTCATTTTGAAAATTTCATGCTTTAAGAGGCAAGGGAAAAAGAAGAAGTAATTAATGAATGCGAGTCCCTGTTCAGGTATATCAACCTGACCAAACTAAATCTCCATTAACTCGCTCCAGTAATTACTCCATTTTGTTTTGGAACAGGCAGAATCTCCTTAAAACGCTGCGTGTGTGCGTAGAAATGTTTCCTGTGTCACTGATAGATGAAGCAAAATGGCCTTAACTGCTTTTTAATGCTGCTCAGCAAACTTAAAAGCAGAAAGTTCAACTGGGGCAATAGCAAAGATTTCCATCTGCAATCTCTGTGGGATTGCTCAGCATTTCCTTAAAAGCACTGAAATATCTGCAAGATCAAATGATTGAAAAAGGAGACCAGACCCATCCTGTTTGACTGTGACTCTCTTCCTTTGGATGCTGAGGAGTTTCTAGCAAGCCAATCCAAACTGTTGCATAAGATGCTAGCAAGTGGGACCGTTACCAAAATGACCGTATCATCAGGGGAACCATGCAGATTTGGAAATAACAGAGAGCAAGTAGCAGAGCAGCCTTTCAGATCCGCCTCAGCTATTAACATAGATGGTATAAAGGAGGTGTACGCTCAGCTGGAGCTTTTAGCAAGCACGTCTGGCTTTTGTGCACAACATTCAAGATAGGTTACATTTTATACAGCACAGCCATTAAGGAATTATCTTTTGTGGTTAACAGCGATCATTTTTACAACTTGAAAAGAAAGATTAATTTCTGCACCTTACGAAAAGCATTCCTGGTATCCTTGTAGTTGCGGCTAAGGCTGTTGACAAGGTCCATTACGAATCGCCAGATCATGTAGTTTTGAAGTTCTCTATGTAATAAAACAACGATAATAAGCTGGGAATGTTTTTAGGCTTTTGAAATACACTGGAAATAAAATGCAAATTGCAAAGATAGCTACCATACCTACCTGGGGGTATACTTATTGAGAATAGACTTCAGCTTGGTAAGGTATTCTGGGTCGTAAACAACCACATGTTCCGTATTCTCAATATCAATTTGTACAGTTGACATTATATTATTTATGAATTTTGACCAGTTGAATGCCTAGAAAAGGAATACATATTATTTAAGGACAAATCCTCCAGAAACAGCCTTCAGCTACCTTTAAAAATACGTTTCCCTCGCACAATTGTGCTGATCTCCCACCAGCTTCACTGCTTGTAAATGTTGTCATCACAATAATAACTGATCTGGGATCATTTATGTCCCCTGTGCTCTAAAATCCTATTAAAATAGGATGGTATCCAGCAGAAGGGGTCCAGACGTCGTTTTATTTTCAGTATAACACAACTAAAAACGTTATGGCTCTTTCCATTTAGCCTGGGCAAGCAGAACAGGTGTTTTAAGTAAAATTTCACTAATTCTTTTGCTGTATACAGCTGAGGTTTTCTAAATCAAAGCATGATAAAAAGCTTTAATGCTCAGCACGATGTGGCTCTGCAGATACGGAGCAGTGTGAAGTTTGTGGTATTTGTGGCATCCTCTGTCAGGCACATGGCAAGGGCTTGTTCTGAAGTATATATAAGTCCACAAAAAGCTTGATTCTAATAGGCTTTCAAACAGACACACTAAATCCACTGTCTGTACAGAATTTTCCTCTGTGTGCCATGCTGTGAGATACTGAATAAGAAGCGGTTTGGTAGCAGGTCCACGAGCACCTGACAGCAGGATGCCACGGCAGACAGTTCTCACTACGATCAATGTTCTCTGTTGTTCCCTGCCTCCCAGCTGCCAGAACCCCACGTGCTTTATGCTGGCATTGGCCAGAGGCCCACACAGCACTCGTGGGCAGTACCTGGGAAGGATTTTTCTGCTGTTTTCATTCTGTCACATCCACCCATGTGAACAGAGTGTTTTTCTACTGTGGGCACTCTAAACAGGAAATTCTTGATAGTTGGCTGATAAAACCTATTTCCCTTCGCTTGGTCTTTGGTCAGTGATATCGCGTGCCTCAGAAAGGAGACAGGGAGCAGCAGTGGCCGGAGAGCAGGCAGTGCCTCCTTCCTGAGCGTGTGCTGCATGCCAGCATTGCTGCGCGCTGCCTGGGCTCGGTGTGCTCCAGCTGGGAGGTTCACACCTGAGCTGACATCCAGCAATCTGCAGAGCATTTCTGTTGTCCTCTGTGTGATAGCGGCTGGTACAGACAGATCTTTCAGCTCGCAGCCTGTGCAGAGTTGTGTATTCTTCCAGCAATTCAGCCATTCACCTTGTGAATAAATGGCACTGATTTACAGCTGTTTCTATGCAGGCTACTTTAAATTCCTTACATGGCCCACGGTCCGTGTTGGAAGAGACGAGGCTCTGAGGACCAGTTTGACTTAGAAAGCAATTCAAATCAGAATCTTTAAATCATAATCAAAACTGTAGAGCCACTTTGTGTTATGAGGCTGGGTGGGTGCTCATAGTGGAAAGGAATGTTGCATTTAAGAAAAGCAAATAATCCTTGTGCTTGAAAAAAAAAAAACAACATTTTGTTAATTTTTAAAATGCTCATTGTGCTTATTTGTCTGAGAGCAATGGGGATTTTTCCCAGTCTGGTTCTTTTGAGAGGAAAGTGGGAAGAGGTAATATCTTTTATCAGACAAACTAGCTGAGGAAATCAGATGAGCTCTCGGGAGTAGAATCTCTTCAGTTCTGAAAGAGAAGCACCAAACTTGAAGCTAATTTTAGGAATAATTGCTGTTCTATCCTTAGGCCATTACAACAACAGTACCAACTCCCACCATGTGTCTTTTGAGCATTTTTGGATAAATTTAGAGCAGATGATTGCTGCTGATCTACAGTACTCCCCAGAAACTAAAAATAACCTGGGCAATACCGTTCTGTGAACAAGTTAGCTTCTGACATGATGATTGCATTCTGACATTATGACTGTAATGGTAACTTGTCAAGGTGGATCTGTGGGAAGAGGTAAATTATGAAACTAATTGAGTTACTCAGAATGAAACTGTCATGAAATTTAAAATGAAAGAATTTCAAGTCAATAAAAATAGCAGACTATGAAACTGGGGTGGGAATCGTGTTATTTCATAGTACCTGAATGCAGTCCTGCAGCCAGGCCGCAGCGCCCTGCTGACCTGCTTGTCTGCGTGCAGGGCGCGGAGGAGGAGTTGCTGTGGTGAGCACGTCCAGCGAGCGTGGTGCTGCTGGGGCGGCACCCTGCGTTATCGCATCTTTAGATATTCTTTAGCTGGACTTTGTGGTCCGTGAATTAAAGGTCACGCTGTGGAAGTGGCATGTGACTCAGGATGGGAGACAGGGCAGAGCTGAAACGTCCTGGGGGAGCCACAGTGGGAGGAATGGGCAGAATTCTCCTCACGCGTGGTCATCGTGTCCAGGGCTTTTCTGCTTGCTTTGGGTGATCATCTTACAGGGGGAATGCTGGGGAAAAAAAGGGCCTTTTGGTCTGAATCTGTAGCCCTGGATGAACACAGAGAGCCTGAACAGTCAGACACAGTCGTACAGCACACTAGAATGAATTGCTGGCTGCAGTCTTTTCGATCTGTTTGTGTTGAAGCAGAGGTGCAAGATCTGCCTCCAAGTCAGCAGGAGCTGTGGGTATGGAAGCACAGACTTCTGTGCATAGTGTGATTCAGCAGATGTATAAATAATAGGTGGTGCAATGCCAGAATCTTGTTTGACTTCACATTTGCGTGAGATTAAGAAAAACGTCAAGCTTCATCATTTAATCTTATCAGCCAAGAATATCAGTATTAATTATCACTCACCGTATGATTTATTTCCAACGAAAAGTTGTTCTGGAGTTGTGCCAGCGTCATTTTATTGTACAGCAGAAGTGGATCATTTCTATCTTCAGACTTTGTTGTTGCCTATCAAAGTTAATAAAGAGATTGAGTCAGTTCACAGGAATTTTGGTAAGCAGCAGTAGAAAGAAAACATTCTTGTTTCAGGTTTAATACGTTACTATGAGTCTGCAAAAGTGCAGAACCCCTTCTGTGTACGTACTGATAGCATTTCCTCAGGCTGTGTGTGCTTTCTGATCTCTGTGCTACAGAGTTCTTCTGGCTGCCCTGCAGGCCATTTTGTGCCGGCAGCACTGTGCCTGCTGAGCTGCACCAGGCAGGTTTGTCCAAAAAGGAGGCACTGGCCATTGGTGCTCTTTATCGGCAGCCACTGCTGTAGGGAAATGCCACCTGTGTTTCCTTTCTTGCTCCCCTTCAAATCTTTCCCCAGTAAATTCCTTTTCTTTGAATAATTTTCTATCTCTGATCTAAACCCTGAAGTGTGTTTCTCAGGAGAATGTGAAGTAAATCAAAATCAGATGGCTTTAGTTTACACAAATGGAGTGGTTAGGTCTACCTCTGCCAAACACATGCCCTCACTGTCAGCATGACTTACAAAACCAGCCCAAGCTAGGAAATCTGTATTTTGACTATTTTACAGTCATCCTCATCTTCAGGTGGTTTTGGAATGTTTAATAATCACAGCCCAAGTTCTTGCTTGCTCCTGAATGCTTTCATTTCCACTTGTTTTTCTCAGTGCAAGTTGAAATTCTAGCTATTTCTCCCAGGCATACTTTCTGGAGAACAGGCATTCGATTAAAATGCACTTGAAACAATCAGCATTGTGGAGCAGCTTGTTTAGGACAAACATTACTTTGTGTTGCGTGGCAAGCCAAGGGATGGCGATCAGCTGCTCTGATAACCAAGCAGCCTGCGTGAAGAAAAGGACAAAAGGAAAAGAGGCCCCAGCAGCATCTCCTAAAATGCACTTTCTATGGTAGAACAGAAACCAGCCTGTCTCTCGCCCTCTTTTCCCTGGAAGGGCTTCTGTGAACAGATTAGGATAAAATAATTTGCTGTTTCTGGAAAACAGCTAACTCCTGTTTCCCTTGCTCATTAGAAGGCGTGTCTTTGTGAGTGTTCCTTTTAGGTATTGCAGACCCCATGTGCTTTTGCTCAACGTTCGATCCCACAAAGCAGCACGAGCATGTCGCTTAACAACAGTTTGCACTTGGCTTCTGTAGGTACGAAGGAGGTCAGGTATTTAAAGACACTTTAAAAATGAGTTTTCTCACGTTAGCAATCTCTTTCTCCAGGTCCATGACTCTTCTCATTTCTTCTGCAATCTGGGTCTCGTTGAAAGAAATGTTTCTTTCTTGTAGGATTAGTTTAGCCACAGAAATCATGAAATCAACGTAGGCAGAACATGCCTGCAGGGAAAAACACAAATGTTTCAGAGTCACAATTCTTCAAAGAATATCTTGATTATATGGAAGATTTCATCTCCATTTTGTGAACAGTGCATGGTTCTTCATCTCCTCCTTTGATAACTGCACAGTGATTTATTCTCAGATACAGTTAGATCGCAAATAGAAATTTGAAAATTCCCTCGTGGAAAAGTACTGTACTGTTTGTAGCACTGTTCAAACCTAAGCGCTGTCAACTGTTTGCACTGTGTTTTCAGTATTTAAAATGAGGTATTTGTGGGTCCATATTTAAACTACCTCCTCTGTTCTTTCTAGTTCACTTTAATTACGACTTCCAAAAATACTGTGTCCAAGGAGCAGAGTTCCCAGAAACATAAAAGCCAGGGAAGAGAAGATGGGCTGTGTGGGATGAGTGCTGTGGGCACACTGCTCCCAGAAGCAGCAGCTCTTGTACGGCCACCTGGAACATCCAGAAATCACTGTGCTGGGTGTCAGTTCAGCAGAGCTTCGTTTACTGCAGGTAATACCGTGTACATGAAATTTAGTATGTCTGAATTTACCAAGGATAGAAAAGGAAACATAGAAGTTTATTCCTTAAACCTTACACTGTCAAATATCTAAAGATCTTAATTTTATTCCGGTTCCTCTTTGATAAACTTCTCTCAATTTTCTTTCGGTCAAAATGCTGTTTTCAATATACTTTTTAAAGGCAACGTAAATATGTACTAAGTTAGCTGTAATAATAAATCTATTTTATGCAAAATACCTTAATCTACTGAATCAGTGAGAATGGTAGGATTAGGAAGGTGTGCATGGTGAATAAAACAGCAATCTCTAGGTGTGTCCAGTTACCTAAGGCAGTAGGATACAGCCCTGCTAATGAATGCTGCGTTTATTTGGCCATTCTGATGACTCCTTTCTTTGCCATCCATCTGCTGTCAGCCTCCCCTCCCTGCCAACAATGCCTGCGTGTGCTGGAAAACCGAGCAGCTCACGAACAGAATTGACAGCAGACTTGAAAAGGAGAGGTGGCTCACAACTGAACTCTCTGTGTTCTTTTTAATTAAGGCAGATTATTTTATCAGAGAGAAAAGCCCATTAAGCCACTGACAGCTACGTTAACTCACAAAAGAGAACGCATAGCAAGCCTGCAAATACCATTCCAAAATACCCAAATGCACATATAATTAAATGTATATTAATACAAACATTACCCCAAACCAGCAAGTCAACAGAAATCTTGAGTTGCAATCAGTGCCCTTTATTTTTGGCTTAAAGGCAAAGACCACTGCATGTCACAGAGCAGACAGTTATGTCAGCTAACTTCAGATGGACTGTATGAATATTCTCAGATATTTTAGAGGGAACTTAGATGTCAGAATAACTCCTGTAAGAGCATTCCCTTAAAACAGAAAAAAGAAGTTGTAGAAATGATAGACGTTCCACTTGTGGCTTAGAGGCTGGAAGTGCTGACAAAGCCAGGGGTTGAAGGGCAGGAGGCAGTAGCTGGTTTGCTGCGTACAGCTCAAAGAGTAGGATGAGACAGCAGGAAACAGAGCCAAGCAGAGCTATCAGAGGACAAGGACTGAAAGGAGGAACATCTGTGAAATGGGGCGCTCAAGCCTGTAAAACATGTGGTTACAGAATCACAGAGCACCCAGAAGATGAGTGGGGCCAACCTTCATGGGAACGGGGAGCCTGGATGAGAGCATCTGTCCCTGTCCCATTGCATATTAAACCCTGGTGGAGGTTGTTCCAGTCTCTGGCTGTTCTTACTCTATCTGCCTTTTAGTGACTAATCTCTGTTTCTTTTTTTAAAATGCTTCCCCCCTACACTCCTGAAGTGGAAAGCAGTATGATACCTTCTGGTACGTCACCGTTCAGAATAGAAATTGTGGTTTCCTGTGCTGCAGTGGGTGCAGTGCAGGAAAGGAGCAAGCTGGGATACATGATCTCCTCCAGGCCATGGTAACGGGGTGATAATAGAGCTGAACAGTTAACACGATACATAATTTAATGTAATCTCAATTGTAGTATAAACTATTAGCATGTCAGCAAAACACCTTTATAACAACATGCTTAATGTGCTTTTTCATAATTTCTGCATTTAGTTACCCAGAAGAAAACTGGCTAATTAAAGGTTACTGTGGTAGCACGCCAGCTGCTCCAGCCCTCACGTACACCTCAGCCCTCCAAGACTTGGAGCACAACCACGGCTGGCAGTGAGGGATACACAGGGTCAGTGCTAGCAGGTTAATGAAATCATGTGCAAACAATAACACAAAGGCTATGGGAGATTTTAAGTATTTAAAGCAGTTACTATGATATCGTAGTTTAGCTGGTGCACTTTCATTAGGCAATTAACTGAGGGGACTGTGATCTTTTCAAATCTTTTACGCAGTCAAGTGTGATCTTTGGTTCCAAATGGTTGTGTTTTTTAGTTCCTAAGCCTATTAGTGATAAGAAAAGTCATTTCCAGGATGATTAGATTATGTCTTCTGACTTAGGTTAACTCCGGCCAGTGGATCCTTTCACTCTATGCCCATTATGGGCATGAGAGCAGCAGTAAATGTGTGCTATCTGGACTAACCTAGTCCTAACCCTATCCCTGGACTCCTGTCATTCTCAGCACTTGCTGATTGATGCCAGTCAATCATAGTTCATCATTTTGTGATCACTGAACAGAGGTGATCCATAAGCACTTAACTTCTAGCTATCTCAGTGTGGGCTATGTCTTGATTCAGCTGTAAAGCCTAGCAGAAAATGTATAATAAAGGCAAACTGTTTCAGGTTTATTTCCTTTCAGGAGGACCTAAAAACCTAAAAAGTAGATGTTCATACAGGAATTATTTGGAAAACTACTGTTTCTTCCACATGTATGTTAATTAAAAGAGAAAACAGAGAATGGATGATGAAGGAAACGAGGCAGGTTGGGATTTCTGATGCACAGTGATACTACAGGAATATGCAGCCTCCTCATCCAGTGCAGGGACAAGTGGTTAATACTGGCAGCTGGAGCCTAGATGGAAAATACTTGGCTCCTAGTGCAGCCAGGAGGGTCAAACAAGGACACTAACATTAATGGCATAATAATATAATACCTCCTCTTCAGGACACTTGTACTGCCTCCTGTTCTTAGCTCATTTATTTCTATTTCCCCCTAGTCTCCTAGAATCTGTATCTTCTGCAGTTGCTTTTCCTTTTCTCCTAGCTCCTGATTTCTTGCCTACTTGCACACTTACCCCAGATTCTTCCTCCAGTCTGTCACACACTGTTCTCACCTGTAGGTCAGCCTTGTTTAAATGCTCATAATGATTACCTTTCTGTCTCAGGTTACTCGATTCTGCCAGTGATGGTTCCCACTGTAGTATTAGAATCAATCTGGGGAGAGACTGTTCCAGTTCTTTGCCAACCTCACTCTTGGAAGATATACCTGCCTTGAATATATAGGCTAAAAATGCAGGAATGTAGTCAGTGATCTGTCAGCTCCATCTTACCTCTTGGTATGCTCCTGTGCATTCATAGTAGTCACGAGAAGGCAGGCCAAGCCCAGGTTGGTCGATCTGTAAATTGAAGTAAAAGTTAAAACGTGTAGGGACAAAATGGCATCACATGATGCTGCTCTTTGGTCAACTACAGGTGCTGATGCTTCATTCTGGAAACGTTATCCTCTGCCCTATGGGAAGTGTCTTTCCTATCCCCATGGCTCCTTTAATTCTTTCCACTCTCCTTATTCTTCTTGTCTTTCTCTTGATCTTATGGGAGCAGCAAGTGCAGATTCGCCGTATGCAATGCCATCTTGCTCTGGATGTTCCATTGTCAGAGATATCTTACACCTAACAGCAGGGTGCTCTGGACACACTGCTTATGCAAACATCCTCAGCTGCTTTCGTGTTTGGGCAGGGAACTGCAGTTCCTGTTGGACTCTGACACAAGAACACATTATAAAAACAGCCCCCTGCCCTGCAGGCTTTTTTGCCATTGGGACCACAGCCCAGGTTTTCAGTGAAAGGGATTTCTGCCTCAAGGGCAAGGAAAGGAAGCCATGCATATTTTTTTGCTTGCATGCATATCTAAGTAGATCATGTCTGACTTCTGGACAGCGTGCCTATGAATTGTGTGTATGTATCTATGTATGTCTCAGTTACGCTCAGCTCCCTGAGAATAACAGTGTACCAGTACAGTGAATAAAGATTATTAACCCTGAAAATGGACACTGCACTGCCAAACTCGTAAGGGAAGCTGAACAACTACAGAGATTCACAAACTCATCTCTAACCGGTAACATTCAGACCAGTAACATTTCTCCTGGCTAACACGTATGTCTGTGCTTTCTGGTTCTTTTGCTACACTTACATGATGAGCAGTTGGATGCCACCAGCAGACTTACATGAATGATGTGTGCTGAGGAATTTTTATCATCTGTGCCAACAAAGAAATTAATCAGGACCTTCTTCCCGTATCTGGAGTTGAGCTGTGCAATAGCTGTCTCAGCTGTCCAAGCAGCACCTGGGCAGATGAAAGGTGCACTCAGTCTTCTTTTTGGTAAACAGTGACAAAGAAGTCATTTAGAATTTTAACAGAGAAGATTGTCTTACCGTAGGAAGACTCCCAGTTGTTTGTTGCTACAGGCCAGTCAGATAAATTTGGCAGGAGACTGATCAAAGGCATTCCACCTCTGCTATCAATGGTTGCTTTTGGAAGAAACAAAATGAACTAATGTGACATTTTAGAACATACAAATTGTACACTATTGTAATGAGCTCAGAATTCTGAACCTGAGAACTCTTCTCACCATCAGCACAACAGAATTACATTCTGATCTATGCCTCTTCTTGAAGATTTGATGTTTAAAATACATTTCAGTCATGACTGCAAACAACTTATGCAAATCCCTAGGACCATGACATTGAAGAACTACTGGATTTCAACTGTAAGTTGAACTTAAAATAATACCTTTGGGAAATATTCATAATTCAATGGAAAATATAAAAAATTATTTAAGTAGCACTGCTGCTTCATTGCACCTCAGCGAAGCACCTAGCTCAAATTCTTGAAGTAAACGACCCCTGTGTCTTTGTAGAAGCTTGATATGCCAGGGATCTTCTACCTGATCTCTTCTAAGAAAGAATTAATTCATATTGAACTGCAAGCATTTGAGTTCAAATATCTGCATCAAACTGAAAGCTCAAGAGTAATGCAGATGCACTTAAAATATCAAAGCACGCAGACAGGACGCACAGAGCTCCTTGTGCTGCTGATGTTCTTATGTAACTCTCTAAGACTCAGGAAGAAGTTCTGAAAAATTCTGTGCTGAAACCACAAGTGTGGAGATACAGCTCCCTTTGGAAGTTGTTTCTTAACATCGTTCTTATGTATTCTATAGGCAATAAATACAGGACTTTACTTACTTTCGTTTATGCATGATCTATACAGAGTTTTTGCCTTCTGCACTGCTGTTATGTCATTGCTGCTCGGTGTGTCGAGGACATCTGGAACACAAAGCAAATGTACCTTAATATCTGATCTCTATTGGGGAGGAAGGAGCTGTGAGGCCCTGTCCGTGCTGCCCTGCAGTCACACTGGGCTGCTGGCTCTCCTTCCCCAGGGCAGCCCGCACTCGGCGCTCCTTTACAAACACTGCTCCGCAGAAATGGAAGCCGTGACATCTGTGAACCACAAACTTGGTAAAACCAGAAGCTAAGCGAGCAAGGAAAGGATGTTCAGTCTCCAGAGCAGTTTGAGAATCTTTCGTGAGCATAAACTCAATGGTTTCTTTGACACTGTTACTTTTGTCTGAAACAAGTAAGTATGGATGATTTGGCAGTGTTGCTTTTTGTGGAGACAGAAATGCTGATCGGCCCAGATGTGATGTTTGAGACGTGCTCCCTGCTGCTTGATGTGCAGCAGCTGGAATAGAGATCTGCAGGACAGGGCTGCCAGCAAGCAGCTTCCAGCATTACAGCTGGCAGTCTTTGTCACCTGGCTTCCCTGCTACTGTTAGTTCATGAGAGTAATTAGACAAATTAGAATACACAGATGAGCACACGGAGTTCAGATAACAGAAAGGTCAGCTCGAGTCGGCTCTGCTCCAGTGTCAGACACAACAGTGTAACTTCCAAGGTATTCCCCAAGCAAACGGTTTGTGGTGGATTTTCTTGATCTGAACGTGAAGAAAATGAAATATTTAGTAGTATTTTAAGCTTTGCTAGATAACCACACCTTGTTAGAGTTACATGGAGGCCAAAGAAGAAACTTTATCTAGTCCACAAACATAAACCCTACTGACCTTTTAGAACAACTTCTAGTTCATCTCTTAAAATGTCAAAGTTACTGTAACGGGAGCTGGTTTCTGGAATGACGTTCCTCTTCAGCCATCCTCCACAGGCATATTGGTAAAAATCATTGCAAGGCTCTGCGGTGGTGTCCATGTTCTCAATGATTCGGGCTGCTGTAATATAAGACAAATCAAGGTGAAAATCAAGGGTTGCTCTCCCTTTTTGGGGAGCAGCAACGAATGCATTAGTTTGCTACTTTCCCTTTGGTTTGGAACAGGCTCCAGCCTACGTTAATGTCCTAGGCCAAGCCAAGTACTAGGCAGTAACAGTCACTGTTCTTTCATAGCCTGCAGCTCATATGCTTTTCTGTTGCCTGTGTTTATGGATGGCTAAGCTTCCTCTATCTAATCTTGTTATTCATTGTGAGTGGTTACTTGGTTATAAAATGTTTCATTTACTGACTTCTTTGTTTTGAAAGGAGATGAGAAGAGAAATTAAAAGCTGATTGCCAGAATCTACATTTGATATTCTAGCTCTATTCCACATTTTTATAGAACTTCCACTGCTTCTTGTGTTCCTTGTTGGCCCTATCAGGGTTGGCTGATCAAAGACTAACTGGTCACTGACTGATCATAACAAGTGTTTCCTTTTTGAAATCCCCTTTCTTGATGACTATTTCCCAGCCGCTGTTCATAGAATTCCAGTGCTTTATCTTTTGCTTTGTATAGTTATTCCTTCTAGCTTGTTTTCACCACTAATGTGGTAGCAGAAAGTCTGTAAAGGAAGGGAGAGATGCTCAGAGTCAGGGACCAGCTAGTGATACCTTTGATTTGCCAGAATACTGAATATCCTCCCCGTATTCAGACATTAATTTTAGTGAATGGTGAGGCTTGTGATTACAAGCATTTCTTCCTCCCCCCCTCGGGTTAGTCAAATACAGTCAAATACAGTTATTTCTCTGTGCTTTCAGTATTTTCTGTGTCCATTATGGTGGTGGAGATGAGAGGTGTAGGCAGGCTGTACTATTTCTATGGACTGGCTTCCTCCCTTGGTTCTCTTGGGATGTTCAGTTAAAGTTACATTTGAAGCCAACATTAGATGGCTTTATGATGTTGGAAGCTGGAAAAAGCCAAGAACACATGCATTTTCAGTTTCGGAACGCACAAGTAGCATAAAAAACATTGTGGAAATAGGTACAGTGCCTAGCATGCCATTTTTCCCTTGTGAAGTTAATGGCAGGATGGCTTCAGTTTGAAAGAACACCGGATCATGGCAGCAATGGGAGATGATGATATCCAGTCCTGTTTGCACTGTTAGACAATTGCTTTTTACCCATTCTTGAGAAAGCCAAACACCCATCCCCACTGAGCGTCCCTAGGGGCGGTCAGCACTGAATCGTGCTGCCCAGGAAGTTCAGGAAGTGTCTGACTGGGAAGTGATCAAAACTTGTCGGGCAGATCTGAGCCGCTCTCCAGTTGGCGCCGCTCTGAGCAGGGCGGTCGGGCTGGATGATCCCTGGAGCTCACTCCCACTTCCAGCTCTTCTGTGACTGTGTAAAACTCCGGTATCTATTTTCTTCCTAGTTTGTTGTGCTGTATTTAAGGGAAAGGGATGCTTTGGATGGCGTGCTTTATTCCTGTGCTAGGTCCTTGCTGTAACAGAGGAAGGCTGACGATTACCAAGCTCTTTCAGTTTAAGGGTGTCCTTAGGAATCCCTCAGTTAGACCGGAGCATCTAGAGGGCAGCACTGTCCTTTGGGTTATCCTGACATGTTAATCCAGCAACAAAGACCTCAGCAGCCAGGACTCGACAGCGGCTCTTTCAGTGCCGTGTGCCAACCTTGCCACAATGTAGTGATGAGTTGGAAAAATCTTCTGACACCGAGGAAATGTAATTCAACCACTGTGTTGCCACTTTTGGAGAAGAGAAACAATAACAACAACAAAAGCAAACCAAGAACTAGAAGAAGTTTACATCTTGTGTACGTCTGGCAACTTCATTACTGTCTGTGTAAATCAGCCTTGCTTGATCTGTGGAATCAGGTTGCTCTATTGGCAGTCAGTATCTGTGCAATCTTTCTTTTCTGCTGCTGTGATAAAAAAATTACCTATTGTAACATTTCTGCTGTAGAGCCCCAACCAGCCATGTTAGCACATCCAATTTTATGAAAACATTAAGGTTAAATGCTGTGAAAAGACCGAGCTGAGTCATGGGAACTGCAGTTCTTCCTTCTTCATTCAAGTTTTCCTTCAGAATACACACTTCAGGTACTGCCCCCAAAAACACTCACTTCAAGAGTGTAATTTGCACATCTGAATCCCCAAGTAGAAGTTATTTGCCTGATACTACGAATAAACTAAAATCAATGGAATGTGGTTTTGTCATCAGTGAAGCCCTGGAGCACATGCTTGATGCCAACATGGGAAGTCATTTACAAGTTCATACTTGGGCCCAGTGGAGCATTCAAGCCCAAACAGTGAGATGATTTTGCTCTGGAAATTGGAAGTGTGAGACTGATGAGTATTTTTGTTACTTAATTCTAATACAGAGTCACTCATACCTTTACAAGTAAATACAATACGATGTTACACTTTTCATTAGTCCTCTGTATTGCTTTGATGATCCAAATATTGTTTCTATTCCCGTGCTTAATGTGTTTACTCAGTGTCCTAACTTGCACTGAAGAATGTAGAGACCTATTTGAACTACTTTTAATGATTAATTTTATTCTGATTCTCATCATTGCCAGTTGTTGCTTTAATAGCTTACAAATAAAGTAATAAAAGATGGCATAACACCTAGTGACCTGAGAAGGATGTGGGAGAAACTTGTGTGCTTACCTAGGTGCCATTAATAACAGAGATACGAACAGTTCTGTTCTCATCAGTCTGTGCTGTTTGAGCTCAGGCAGCGTGCATCAGGCCTGTGTATCAGCATATCAACATACATACATACACAAGTGCAAATCACACATCGTGACGGCAGAAAAATCCTTTGGAAGTATAACTGGGATACATCGAGGCTGCCTGAAATAAATCCTAGGAGATGCATAGCCTGTGGTGATGGCAGCATCCAGCACTGAGACAACAGGCTGGGCCAAGGCTTCACCAGGGGGTGATTGCACAGGACTGAGGTGTGGAGCAGATACTCCCACTGCTGTGTGAAGTGAGGCTTGAAAGGAGCAGCCCCAGACGAGAAAGGAAACAAATAGAGTGATGCTTCTGCTGTGTTCCTGGCATGTCTGAAAGTCTAAATGGGGCCAATGAATCCAAGTGTTCTGGAAGCCTCTGGTGGGGTGCTGTGCACTTCAGATTCCTTATCATCTGCACTTAGCTTGCGTTACATCAACCCTGGCTTGAAAACACATTTTTCTGGGGTGCCAACTGTCAAAACCTGTATGCCTCCTCTGAACTTCTCCTGTGTCTCTCACTGACACAGTAGGTCTACGCCCTCTCCTGGGGCTGCCTTTTCCCTTGAATCCCAGAGGGGCTGGTCGTGATGTACAGAATACACGCAGAATTTATCAGTTCCACTTGACATGAAGATAACACATAGATATCGCTGTATTTCCGATGCTTTCCTATTGATACTGTTGATGCAACAAATCTCCAAAATACAGCAGACAGAGCAGAATATTTCTCTCCAGGGGCTTTGACTTGACTAACAGCTGGCTTGTAAATACAGCTGAAAAATCAGTGATTTTTGTACCATTCAAAAAAAGGGGAAAGGGAAAGCGTGGCTCATCTTGCCTTGAGGCTTTTTAGCGGACTTGAGGCCAATGTGTAAACTAAGAATTGTTTCTGCAGTTCAGTCCTTTCTGAAGAATGACATTAGCTAGGCAGCCTATAGAATACACAGCTGTTCTGGACATGCAGACTAACTCTGCCTCCCCTCAAACAGCAGCACGGCATCTTTAAGAGCTGTTAGCAGTCAAGACTCTCCTTGTATGCATCTTTGGAGACACAGCCTTTCAGCACGTGCTGCAGCACCGCCTGAATGCTGGCTTGGTGAAGAAGAGCCGTTTTCTGGTTCACTTCAATCAATATCTGCAGCTAGAGGTATTTTTTGGAGTCTGCTTCTGAGTCTTGAACCAGCCTGACCCTGATGACTCTATGAGATTCGACAGTACCACATCGTGAGATTTTACATTTGCAGAAAAAATACAGAAAGGGAATGATTTGGGTTAGCAGATGGCATGCCTCAGTGTGCTGTGTTGTGTACAGCCAGTTGGCAACAGTATGTGGTTTAATTTTGCCTAGAAGTACATACATGTATTTAAAACATGCGTATGTTCATTCTTACCTGACTTTATGCAGTCTGATGTCTTGCAAACCCCATCTAGAAAACAAAGCAAGCATACTTTTAACTTCTACTCTATGTCAATACAATAAAAGCTACTGTAAATTTTACTTTCAGTGACAGTCACTTTAGAAATTGCATTAACTGCAGGGTGCAGTGAGATAAAGATCAAAGAACAGCGTGCGTTCAGAACGTGAGATTTATAGGGTCTGGCTCTAAAAAGACTGTTATCCTCATCCCTTTAGGGCTCTCAGTGCTGTGCCCATCATGCAGAACCTCGTGGTCATTTGAAGGAAAGGTTCTATCAATCAATTACAAGTGATAGAAATATTAGTTTTATTTAGAAGGGGAGAAATTTGGAGAAAAATAGAAAACAGACTGAAAACAGTTACAAAGTCAGTCTGAATGCAGCAGTTCTTTGCAGTGACAAAAAGACGGAGGAGGATTTGTGTGAACATTCTGCCACATTCACCGTGCAGCCCTGTGAGCAAAATCCATGGCTCCACAGCACAGATATTTCCTTCCGAGATTCAGAAATGTGGCACTTCTTGGTTTTCATTTCAGAATGGCATTTTTTCCATTCCATAAATGGGCAATACAAAAATAAAAAGCAAAATCATTAAGTACTTCAAAATGAAAACGGTCAATTCTAGTGCGATTAAACATTCACCAAGCATTCACAAAATGGAATTTTGAGCATTCTTGTGTTTTCCACTAAGAAACAACAAAAAAAATCAGTATTTCTGCCTAGACTGAATTATTTTCAAACGCTTTGGTATGGCTGCTGAATTACCAAACGCTTTGTGTGCCTGCACTCACTGAGTGCTTGTCACAATTCGTTGTGAATGGAAAAAATGGGATTTTCACTTCTACAGCAATGTGGAGGAAACTCTGCAGTTTGGGGCTCTTTGGAAGGATTCTCTTCTGCAGTTTCTGCTTCCCGAAGCATTAATTACAAACAGAAGTATTGCTAGATCCAAACAAGCAGATGGTTTGTGTTTCCCACTGCTTTGCATAGTTAGTGTGTGTCTGTGCAGCAGTGCAGAGCGTGGCTGCAGCGCTGCATTTCCTGCACTGTGCCATGCTGTCTGACAGCGCACCGTGCAGCACGATGAGGATGGGCTGCTGCTTCTCATTTTGCAGTGTGGGCACAGACTTTCGGTCTCAGGCAGATATTCTGAGCTGACCATTTAAAAGTCTTTCTTAACCTCTTCTGCAGTGCAGCTCTGTACATATGCAACATACTTTTCTAACGCGGTGTTTTAATATGCTGAATCTTCAGGTTTTTTTTTTTTCTTTCCAATATGAACAGCTGGATTCCATTTGATGAAGCCTTTTTGCATCATTTCTTTAAATACTTTCATATTAACGTGGATTTGTACATTCCAAGACATTTACGTGTACTCACCATCGTATGTGGCATACAGGACTATCATTGTGATTGCCACAATGGCCAGCAGAATCACGACAACAGTCAGCCCTATTTCCAGGCCGCTCCAGCGCGGTTTCTTCTTTGGTTTTGGAGCGTTCATTTCAGTGATATCCATCTGACTTTCTGACTTGCCCATAACCCAGTGTCTGAAAAGGAAAAGGGAAAAGTCACTGGAGAACGCCGAATCGTGGGTCCTGAAATGGGCTCCTCAGCTGCACAGAAACCAAGATGCTTCCTGGGTGAATTTCGAGACTGGCACAAAGTTACCTGTAACACAGCCAGGAAGTGGTGGCACTCAGATGTGTGCCCACACGCATACGTACCATGTGCCTGGGGACACAGCAGAGCTCTGCCTTCTGCAAAGAGGCCACCGAGCAGACAAGGAAGGCCAGCAAACCAAAGCTGTTTTTAAAACTCACCGTGCGATTTAATCCTGTGTGATGGTACAGGAATTCACAAGGAAGCAAAAGCAAGTCTCCTGGCCTGAATAAAAATTAACTTAATCTGCCAATTACTTATCTCATGCCAAAGGTCAAAATATACCATTGTGCTTCGCTGTCATCTTTTAAAGTATCGTGTAAGCAGTTCTTGACTACAGCTTTGCAGCTGTCACTAAAAATAGCAAAAAACAATAAATAAGTCAGCCTCTGCTGGGAGCAGGCCATACTGACAGTGCAGAGAATGGGGCTTTGCAGTGATAACCACAACACTGCAGTTTGACCAAGCTTTGCTCCTGCTTGCTTAGGGCCTGCTCACTTTCTTTACTGGTATTCACATTCCTGCACACCTGGCGATGTATTTCTCAGGTTTTGGCAATGGAAACTTGGCAGTGTCTGTTCTCAGCATTCCTGTGATGCCCATCACACCACTTTCCCCCACAGGCAGCAGTACCAACGGGAAGGGTGCCTTTCTCGCTTCTGCTTCCACTCCAGTCCCAGGCTTGTACTTCAGTATGTTCACCTGGATTAAGTTGTTGCCTTGGATTCATCTTTGTCCTCAAATTGCTACAAGATAAGCGGTCTTCACAGCACGCTCTGTTTCTGCCTGCTGTCCTGTAGTCCAGAGAGCCACAGAATCGTAGGGGTTGGACGGGACCCAGAGACCAGCTGGTCCAACCCCCAGATCCAGCAATCCCTGCTCTCTTTTCTTGGCCACCTCAAGAGCCAGCTGCCCCGCAGTGTGTGCTTATCAATGAAGATACAAAGTAATTCACCAGGCCGAACCTAAGGAATCCCTTTTTGTGTTTACACAATACTGAAGCGTAGGGTGAATGCTGTCACGCTAACACTGCTTACCCAAATGGAAGAGGGAACGTTTCAGATCAGAGCATCCCCCTCCCCTCCATCGCTCTCCCCACACAGTGGGCCGCACACTGTGCCAGCAATGCCAGGGATTCTGCAGCTCCCAGCCTGGCACTCTGCAGGCTCTGCCCAGCTCTGCTCTCCACATCTGCACCACTGCCGCCCCTTCCACTTCCTTGTGATCTCCCCTCTTTTTTTTCTCTCTGAATAGTGGGTCAGAGCACCCAGTGCTGAGACACAGCTCTGAAATCCCACACAGCCACGTAAGAGTGAGAGCTGCGCCGAGAAGCTTGTCCTGCATTAGCAGTGAACTAGAAATTCGTAGGTAATGTAAAAGGAAACAACCATTTATTAACCATTGTACCCTTCTCACTTCCAGTCATATCAAGCAGCAGAAAATGTAATTTATATTGACTTAATGCTGACCAGTGAATACCTGGGGCCTAATTTAAGAGGTGATGTTTATCTTATGGCTCTGAGAGTGTCTTTAAAGTGGTAAAAACATGGTTTATTGGAGCAGGCAGAAACACTGCACCTTTGCATGCCAATACGTTCCTTGCAGCTAAGTTTTTCCATGTGAACTAATCTTGCTGCTCCTGCAGTGTTCCTTGTCTTTAAAGGCATCCCACTAATTTTTACCTCTGGTTATTTAGAGAACGTATCCCATCTGCGTTAACAAACTCCAGGTAAGAGCCTCTGTGCGTGCTAACTGCAAGCACACCAAAAGCAGAGGAGTAATGTAAGCAGATAAAAGCATAGGTAACGTGGTTTTCTTAGATTTCTTCAATGCTTCGCGATCCCAGCTGCCTACTAAAGCAAAGATGCAACAGACAGCTGAAATTCATTTCTCAGCCCCCGGTGCGGTTGCACAGGGAGCTGATGCAGTAGCTTTTCTCCTCGGGATGCATACGTTTAAAGGTGACTCGAGGCATACCTGCTTCTCGGTGCGGTCTCTACAGGGAACGCAGCGCGGCACGAAGCACCCTACCTTTTTTGTCATTGTGTGGCACGCAGCGTGCAGACGAGCCACTCGGCGCGGCAGAAGCGCGGCGCGGCAGCTCGGGCTGACCGGTGCCACCGGGGCTCCCCGCTACGGCCGGGCGCTCGGGCTGCCGGCTCGGCCCCCGCCCCGCACCGTGCGGTCGGGATGCCGGCAGCCCGGCGGAGCCCTCGGGGCGGGCGGTTCCGCGCCGCTCGCTCGCGAGGCGGGCCGGACGCTGCCGCTCCGCTCCGCCCGGCCGGGGGCAGCTGGCGGCGGGAGGCGCGCCGTGGGCGGGGAGGTGCCGGCGGGCTGCGGCCGGTCCGCGCCGCGCGGTGAGGACGCTCGCATATCCGCCGCGGCCGGGGAGCACCGGGCGGTTCGGCTCCGCCGCGCCGGGGCGGCCGTTCAGGTGCCCGCGGGCTCCGCGCCCCGCATGTCCCGTCCCGTCCCGTCCCGACGCCCGCCCGACGGCACGCCGCCCCGAGGCCGAAGCCCCGCAGGACTGCCGAGGCGGGGGAGCCGCGCGGTGCGCGTTCGCCAGTCCCGGCCCGCGCCCCGCACTCACCGGCTGCCGCTCGGAGGGGTCCGGCCGCGGGGCTGCCACGCGCATCACCGGGCAGCGGCGGGGCGGCGCGGGGCGGGCGGGAGCGCTAGGCTGGAGGGAAAGCTAGGCTGGAGGGAAGGGTAGGCTGGAGTGGCGGCGGGTGGCTGGCGGCGGGGCTCAGCGCCTGTCCCGCCCGCGGAGTGCCGGCATCGGCGGGACATCAAAGCTCGGGGCGCTCTCCCGCCGCCGCCGGAGCCGAACCGCTGGCGGTCGAAGCGTTCCCGCGGGTCCACCGCCGTCCGAGCGGCTCTCCGGGTGACCCGAAGGCTCCTTCCTCTTTGAGATCGTAAAAATGCGACGGGGCGGGAAACAAACAAACGAACGAACCCCCCCCCCCCGCCCCGACGGCGGCGAACCGCGCTCTTCACCTCGCGGAGCTTCACCCGGCGCTTAGCTGGAGGGAAGGGAAGGCGCCGTGCCTCGGGGCGGGCGGTGCGACAGGCGCCGCGGCCGGCGGTGCTGCCCCATGGCCGGCCGTACCGCGGGGCGGGCAGCCGGGAGGGCCGAGGGAGCGGCGACCTGCTGGGAGTGCGCCTTTCTTCCCGGTCGGCTCCGGAGAGACGGAGATGATGCACAGAGAAGGGCAGCGGCTGCATGTCTGCAGCGCCTCTTTCTGTGCAGCCTCATTGCCTTTGCCAAATCGATGCTGTCACGTACCCTCTGCGAGATCTTATATCCTCATTCACTTTCCTCTCACAAGAAAGGCAGCTGCAACTTCTCGCATGAAGAGAGCCCTGAGCTATCACCAGATTTACCAGCCTACCAATACAAAAAGATACTTCTTTTCATTCTCACTGAGTTTTATGTTTATTAAGTTTCATTTTTACTAATAGAGTGGCAGATGAAGCAAGATGAGTTTCTCACATCCTCTCTCTCAAACCAGATACCACACTCACTTTTGCTGCCTTCCTAAAGACACATATCTCACCTCTGAGGCAGAAATGGCAACTGGAAGTTCTGAAATCTTTCATTATCAGTGGCATACACTGAAACATCTGCAGCTTGAGAGGCACAGCCTTCCCCAGCTCTACAAAAAGTGGAAACCAAGAGCTGACCTCTCTGGAACCGCATGGCAGCCAGTCTGCAGAGCACACGTGATGAAGGTGGGAGAGCAGCAAAGAATCAGCTGAACAGAACATGAAAATGAAGCACTTTTGCCCTGCAGTCGCCCTGAGACAAACAAGGCCAACTCTCACCACCCAGCCGGAGTAGATGTGTGTTCCTGCATGTGGATGCCTACAGCAAAACCGGAAAAGTAGAAGGCAGCGTGTGTGGGCTGAGCTGAAATGGCAAGAGGAAGACTTGTTTCAGGTAAATCCAAAAAGCATAACTGCCTGATTCGGCTTCGGAGAGCCGAGAGAGAACTAACAGGCCTGACGATCAGTGTGAGTTTCCACTCCTGTAGAACCTTGTGCTTGGAAAAGCGGAGCATGCATGTATATATTTCTGTATATGCAGTGTAAGGGAGGTATGACTTGTGAGTCAAATACAGAAATTCCTGTTGGGGCATTCTTCAGGGAAAACTCCCATCACATACCTAATGTAACAGCCTAAAATCCGATAGCTACGCTCCTGCAGACAACCAGAGAAGCAGAGCTTGTGCTGGCTGACAGGCCTTCAGCAGGCCTTCAATACAGCTGGAAAACTCTTTGGCCAGCACAGCCTCCTAGAAGCGTGCAGGCCAGTTCTGCAGCTGCCCACTGCTGACAGCACTGCACACACAGTGCTGCCCTGCTGCCGCCCAGTGCTGTGCGCCAGCTGGCCGGGGCATTTGCAGTAGGTGGTGCACACAGTTCCTCCTGTCAGTCAACTTCAAGCTCTGCTTATGAACAACTGCAACAAATTCTTCACTGAGATCAAGAGTGTGTTTAGTTATTTTTAATGCCCTGTGATTTTGGAGAGATCTGCGGTCAGATATTAGTGGAAGTACTCTATATGTTGAGGTGTACACCCAGCGCCAAGAGGAACCAAAAGCTTGCATTATTTCCTGTCAGGTTTTAAGCACTTCTTCTTACTCAACTTCATCATCTCTCATCGTTGTTCTATCATCATCATTTCACAATGCTGAGAGAAAAATAAAACCAAACTACCCCAAAAACTGCAACAGAAAAATGCATCTCAGAACTGAACACATAATTAAACCCTCACATTTAGAGAACAGAACAGTTTTCCTCGTGACCCTCCCGCGTTGCCTTACTGCTTTCAGAGAGGACAGCAGTGCTGAGAGTGCAGGTTTGTCCTTCGGGGATCCTTCCACGACTCTCCGTCCTGACAGACAGCCACGGTGCACGGAACCAAAACCCAGCCGGTGATTCAGGGTCATAACCAAAGAAAGGTGAAAAAACACAACATCATTAAATCAGTGGCCTGAAAAATAAAGCTTCCTGTTCACTAGTGGTTTAAGAGGATGTAGCAGCACTGTTACCTCCTGGAAATCAGTGGCTGCAGAAGGATGCGTTCCTACAGCTCTGCTGGCAGGTAGATCTCAGCAATGCACAGAATGGGTGCAGTGTGCAGCCTTCAGAAAAACAAAGTGCGTCACAATAACTGACAACAGCAAGAGCTTATTTGCAGTATGACCTCTGGATGACACTTAGGAAATTAGGATTCATTTACATTGCTATGAAACAGAGTTGATGATACTCCTTGTATTTCCTTTTGGGAAAGCTCACTTTCCCGAAGTAACAAAGACAACATTCAAGAAACAAACAGCATTAACGCAGCCTGTGTGGTTGCGATGACCCATCTCAATCCTGCTACGTTCTCCTCCCCATTAAGTCCTGTGTCAGAGGCAGGAGAAGAAAATGGCAGCTCTCCTCGTGCCTTGTGCCCTCCGCCTGCAGTGCGCGCAGTGCTGGGGACATCGCCGTGCTGGAGCCTGACACACTGAGGGCTCTGGGGGTGGATTTGCAGCAAATCCACGTCTGGGTGATTTCTCATTTAGGAAAGCAAACAGCCCAGGCCTCAAATATTTGCTTCAGTGCCTAAATTATTCAGGTCTAATTGTATTGTATTACAGAGCTCTGTCTTTGCAGCTGACAGCTTCGTACTACAGCTGACTCGCAGGTCTTTGCTAGGCTGAAAAAAACATTTATCTAAAAAGCAGCGTGCTTTTACTCTTTTGAGCTAGCCTACAAACCACACACGATGCTTCAATTAATACAGCCTAATTAGCTTTTTGGGTTCCTGGGATCCCGCCATGCCGGCAGTCCCTGCTGTGAGCAGAGAGCAGGGAGCGGTTCTGCAGAACAAAGAGGAGAGAGATGCTCAGAGCCGGACAGGGCACACAGGGGCTGCCACGGCATGGGATGGCAGCAGGGCAGGGCTGTGGGCCTTCCTGCACTGCACAGCCAAGGCTGCACAGCGTGAGTCACAGCTGCCTTTCTGGCTCTTGCAAACCACAGCTTTGCAAAGAGAGCGAGCATGAGCACAGCAGGCCGGTAACGACTGGAGCAGAACCTCCGCTGGTCACAGGATGGACGCCCTCAATGGCACGCGGTGTTCGACGTCGGGCTTCCAAGCAGAGCAGACGCCGCTCCTGCTGCGGCGCCCCGGGCCGTGACGGCGCTGATCGGCACCGCCCCGCACAGCACCGCCCTCACGGCGCGCGCCCCGAGCATGGCTCAGCGCCGCCTCGGGTCACGTGGCCGAACCTTCTGGAAGCGGCAGCGGCGGGCCAGCAGGGGGCGCGCGGCGAGGCGCGGCGAGCGGGAAGGTGCGGCGGGCTACGCGCTCGGCCCGGCCTGCGGCGGCCCTCAGAGCCGTGCGACGTGAGGAGGGCGTTCGGCCCGGCGGGACCCGGCTTTGCGGTAAGGGGACCAGGGCTGCGGCCCGGCAGCCGGGGAGGTAGCCGCGTGTCGGTCGCGGACGCGGGGCGGAGCGGCGGGAGTTCAGACGCAGCCGGGTCACCTCGGAGCGCTGGGAGCTCGGCGCGGCTGTTTGGAGGTATTTTTGGATGGTATTTTTGGAGGTCGTGGTAACGGCAGGCTTCAGCTACTGTAAGTTCACAGCACGCAACCTGTCAGCTTTTTACTTACGGTGAGGCGATTGTTGTTTTTATTAGTGCGCAACGTAGTTCACGCAACTGGTGTGTGTTGAGGTTGGCGGCTGTGTCTGTACTGCAGGAGCAGTGTAACGGGTGTCCGTGGGAGCAAACGTGGCCAAAATACGGAGTGGGTGACGGGAAACCAGCTGCCTGCCCCTCGTGCAGATGTTGTGGTTAAAATGTATTCCGAGGGCATCCGAGTAGCCTACAGTTCTGCAGCAAATATTAGTATTTTAGAGAAAGTTAGAAATATGACAGCGTAGAAGCTGACAGCTCAAGGGGCTGATGGTAATCTGAAAACCTGGGTCATTACCGTGGAAAAAATGGGGTTTTGGAGGCGATCTATTCCATGAAAAACCCAGAGACTGTTACCAGAGAAAGAGGAATGGGGTGGCGAATGAGATGTGGGAAGTCGGGGATCTCTGTGCTGTCACCTGGTTGTTGTGCCTGGCTGCTGAGCCTCAGGTCTGGAACCGCCTTAGGGTGGCGCAGGGAGGGCTGAGCTGTAGCAGCAGCGTGCCTCGTGTTCCCTGGACACTCGCATGGAGCCAGGAACGTGTTCTGCAAGCCCTGCTGCCCATCTATGGTCCTCTGTCCAGTGAATTCTGTAAATGTGTGCCTGCTGAAATGTCCCTGTTGTGACAACTGTGTTCTTAGAACAGAGATCATCCAAGTGCCGTAAAAGAACAGCTTGGTGAAAAAACCTTACCTGTGGTACCCGAGGTAGACAAATGTTTTTCATTATAACCGTGAGCAGAATGGATTTTGAGAGTAGTCTGTAGCTTCAGGGCAGTCACCAGCCTTGTGTGTAGCATTAAAAATTGTGGGCGGTGCTGTGTAAAGCCTTAAACGAGTCTCTTAATGCATTGCTTGAATGTGGCGTGCTGACGAGGTGGGCATGGCTGTGCAGTGCAGCAGAGACGCTCTTTCAGGGTCCACTGCTAGTATGGTACTGGTGTTTGTGTTTGGGTGCATTGGTGTGTCTGCCTTGCATGTGCCTGCACTTGCACAAGTCTGTGCATCCTATCTGACAGCACTTTGAAGTAATGTTCAGAACATCAAACAAATTATGCGTTTTAACGAAATGTTAACAGTGTGATGTAGTAAGTGGGGATAGGGGTGATGTGTGAGATGACATTCTGCTTGGAGTACTGCGCATCCGAATTGTGTTGATGATTTAGATTGGTAAGAGATGAGGAGCCTTTCATCAGGAGACAGCAGATCCCAAAGTATGTGTTTTCTCAGTAGTTGGAAGGATGTCGGACTGGTGCAGGCTCTGATCAGGATACAACGTGCCGAAGGGTGAGATTCCTTTCGTTGTCATGTTATGTTCAAACAGTATGCCGTTGACATACTGCAAACCTAATAAACGTGCTGAAGGCCACGTTTCTCTGAGTGCTGAGTACAGTTACAATCAAGATGTTAAGGCTGGAAGGTATTCAAAGTGAGGAGAAGGAAACGTTTAAATTTAGGATGACAGATTTAAAGTATTCATAAGCAACGTCTAGATCATTGGGGACAGTGTGTCGCAGCTTAACAGAGCAGCAGCAGATCTCACTGTGCCTGACATAGCAGCACACTGTGGGTCAGTGCTTTGCTCTTTCTTGCTGCTTGCACCCTAGATTTGAAGTTTCTTTTCCCCATCCAAATGGCAGAAGCAAATAGTCTGCAAGAAAAATAAGTTCTGTGTCAGCGTCGCAGGTTAGCTGTCTCCACATCCCTGGACAGTGAGATCATTTGAGCAAAGTCTGTTACTTAAATGCCTCTTTGGTCTCTTAATCCTGAATGGCAAAGTACAAGGCTTGTGTGACACAGTAGAGAAAATGGGAAAGAAAGAAGCCGCCCTGGCTTTGGACTGTCAGAACAGTGGGATTTTTCCAGTTCAAACTGTCCTTGGATCTTATCAAATAAAAAAATAGGAACTTTTGTTTTAACTTGAGTGATTTACAGTCCTTTGAGGGGAGTGCGGAGAAACTCCAGTATGTGTGAGTCTGAGAAAGTGGACTGATAGAATGTGAGGGTCGTCTCAGTGAGGACTTGGCCTGCTTTCACCGAAACCTGTGGCAAAGCTGCTAGTAACTTACACTGTGGGATGGAGAGCTAAGATACCCTCTGATATCCTTCAGCCCTGGAAAATCAGGCTGTTCAGATAGGCATTTGTGTGCGGTGTTCAGCTGCGTGTTGCACTTAGGCTGATGTCTGAGCATGCCTGCAGCAGAGCACGCACAGTGAGCACACATACGTGCTCTGCACTCCGCTGCGGCCAGATCCAGTCCGTGCTGAAGCACCCTGGTTTTGGGAAGCCTAAGTGCAGAGACAAAGCACTGGTCTTGCATTGTGTGGAGGGTGGCATGACTACAGCATCTTAATATTTTTCCTTGCTCTGCTTACGCTTGGCTAAGAATAGCTTACTCAGAGCAAGTGGGTGTTCTTTTTCTTTCTTTTGCTGAAAATCTTCCCCTGTGGCTGGAGGAGCTCTTTCCCATATTGCTTGGTGTTCTTCAGTTTCCATGTACTTTCCTCGTGTTTTTAGTTTCCTGCTCTCTGATCTGTTTTCACTTCAGTGTCCTTTTTTTTTTATTAATATAAATACTCTGTTTCAGTGAAGCTGAGTGTAAGGCAGATCAAATAATTCCAGAGTTAAAGCAGACCCTTGAACTCCATGTTTAATGGGTTTGTAATTAGGCCATGTATCCCTGTGAGAATGGGCAGTCTGAGAACTTACCAGGATTACAAAGGGATTTAGTCACCTACTAAGAGTTTCCAGACCTATTAAATTCTCTAAGAAGTTTTAAGGACACCACCTCCTTCGGCAGGGAACGTTTCAGTGTCTGCACACAGAGCTGGGCCATAGGCAGTGGGAGGAGACCTGCTGTGTGAAGGAGGGAACGGTTCGGGGCCTCGGGACCGTGAAACGCAGAGATGAATTTTGCAGTCTGCCTTGGTAAGGCATGGCTGGCTTACACTGCGTGCTGCGTTTGCTCTGAGAGTTCATGTGTGCATATTTAGTAAGGCACGAATGTTAAAATGCAATTAACTGGTCGTTACGTGTGCATTATGCTGCAGATATATATGATTAGTACTGCTTTCTAATCCTAGAATATGTAATTGTATTTAAAAATAAAGTCTTTGCTTTCTTTGGTCCTACTGTTCACTATTCATAAGGTTCTGAGACGTGACAGCTGTTCAGGGAGATTAAACGTTAGATGCCAGGCTGTTTAATTACAAAGTGGTGGTTTGTTCTTACTCATAACTGAGGGTAGGTGCTGTTGTTTACTGTCCAGAGAGAAGGAGCCAACTCCATGCAAGCAGAGAATGCTTTCCTCCCCAGTCCACCTCTCAGTGCTGCAGGCTCAGGTGTGGTGGGCTGGGTGCAAGGCCAGGAGCACGTGGTCACTGTTCTCCCAGCAGCATCTTGCTGTTATTTTTATTACCAGGTTAAAGATGCCCAAAGCATAGTAAGGTTTTCCTTTGTTTGATGATTACCATGTAAATACTGTGCCACAATTAAAACAGTCTGCCTGCCTGTATGGCCAATTCAGTGTGAATTTGAGCGATTCAGGTCTATTTCTGGATTTGCAGCGGGTTAGGTGACATTTGGATCTAGGCTTGAACTCTGATTTTCCTTTAACTGTGAAGCATCCCAGTTTCCCACCAGGTAGCTGGGGCCCATAGCCTGACCTGCTGGCTGTAGCAATCCGTGTGCGTTCGCAGATGTTAAGCTTGTACAGTGCTGTGTGCTGGTCGGGTCCGGCAGTTGGAGTGAATCTTGGTTGGGAATAGAAGTTCAGCTGTTCCTGTAGCAGGGCTGCGATTGCTGACTCTATTACATCCCTCACTGCTTCTCTGACGGCATCCTCAGTGCTAAAAGTGTGTGTTCTCAGCAGTGGCAGAAACAGAGCAATGCTGTAGTCTGCACTGTGCTGGGCAGCTCGTTGTTTATGCAGACAGCTGTGATGAACTTCTTATTTCCATGGCTTCAGAGAAGCCTTGCTACCTGCCGGTAAAGCTGTTCCTTTGCAGTCTTTGGCACGACTTTGGGTTTATACTGCTGATCAAGCAACCTAACAGCTCAGAGTTTGGCCTTCTAGAGAGGATAGCAGCGGGAGCTGATAGTTTGTTGTGTCACACTGGGACTTCTTAAAATATAATCAAAGCCATTAATCTGCAGAGTTTCTGGAAAACAGAATTGCAGGTTAAACATGAAGCACAAACTGTCCTTTCCTCTTTCTTCATGGAACTGGCTTTTGAAAGGTTGAGAGCTGCTGCAGAGATAACAAGGACTGAAGAATTTGCAGCAGGTGGTACCAACTGTGCTTGGACAACTCCCAGCCTCAGCAATGGGCTGCAGGGCTGCGGAGGGGCCTGGGGCATCGGCCAGGGACTGAGGCACGAGTGGGAGCAGTGAGTGCCTCAGCACTGAGCCCATCCCACGAGTGTGCTGTTCTGTTTTCATTCCATGAGATAACCTCCAGGAAACACCGTGTTAAAATGGCAAAAAACAAACTAACCAAAAAAATTGCTTTTGCTTTGTTCTGACCAGCTCAGTATATCCCCTTCTTGTGCAGAAAGAAACAGCACGTGGCAAATGTGAAGTGCTCTGTGTGATGATGAGGGATGCCAGGGACAGCGTGAGCAAAGGACAGCATTTCTCTCTTCCAGGGAATGATCCCAACAAACACAGACATTAGAAGTATTTGCTAGCAGGTTCCCATGTTTGCCTGGGGAGAGGTTCTCGAGGAAGCTCCCCTGCACAGCAAGGGAAGGATGGCTCCTCGTGGGTTGGTTCAGTGGAACGTAAGATACTGGGGTAATGAAACCGTAGGGAGGCCTGTGCCAGTCTTGCAACATGACGTGGTGTCTGCCTTGGGCTCTGTGTGATCTTTCTGTTACCTAGCAGTACTGTAAAGTGCATCTCTCACTTGAATGTCATAGTTCACTCTTGTTTGACAGACAGTATCTCTGAGCGGTACCACTTGTGTTCTGTCAGGCTGCTTGTGGTACTGGTGTGTGTTTGCCTTAGTGAGAAAACAGGCTGTATGGCATCAGAATACTCAGCTAAGCTTGGCCACTGCCTGCAGTCAGTGCACCTTCTTGGGACGTGGACCCAGCCTTGCCCAATGCATTTTTTTTTGTGTTGTTTCCAATGTACCTTAAAGCAACTTTTTACATTACATTTTTATGTCCCCACTTTACAGATTTCAGCTGTTTCCATTCACAGTTTACAATTTGATCATGAGTTTCTTCTGTATAATTTTTAAACTTCTTTTTGGACGATTTCAGTAAACATGTTGCTGTATGTGCTTACGAGTCAGCACGCAGAGCTGCGTGTAAGGCAGAAGTTAGATGGATCCCAGCAGACCTGTTTTCATGTGTTTAAACTCTTTCCCCATGGCGCCTCGGTGCTCACTGCGGATCCTCCCAGAGCTCAGGTGGACACGGACGCGCTCTGTGCTGGTGCTGACGTTGGCTGCAGCTTTCCTGATGGCAACAATGCCCGCAGCCTGTGACAAAGAGAGATAGTGATCACAGGGTTTCAGTTGTGCGGAGATTAAAGGATAAACTTTGTCAGATGTTTTGCTAATAACGGTTAGAACAAAACAGTTTAATCTTTCATACGATTTAACAGTGATTAGAGAATAATCCAATGTACTCAAATATCATTCCTTGCAGTCCCATTAACTGTTTGGAACATTTTTGTACGTACTTAACAAAGAAAACAGGATACTCCAGGTACTGCTTTTGTAGAGATGCAGTCTGCAGGTGGATGCTGCCGTGCAGATATAGCAGCGAATACACAGTGGTAATACCCCGATAGAGCCGCAGTAATAATTCTTCAAGGTAATGTGCTGCTTAATGTCTCCTACAAAGAAGAAATGGGGGGGAGTAGAGGCCAGTTAATTACACGAAGGGAAGTTTTCTCAGCTGTGCTGTCCTGGTGCTGACTGTAGAAGTAATCACGCTGTGCAGCACAGCAGCAGGAGTTTGGGAGAGTTGAGAATGTCAGCTGTGCCTCCTGAGATGAAACAGGTACATCTGAATGTCGTTATTTCAGCCATCAGAAGAGAAAGAGGGTGTGCTGGTGAGGGGGGGAGCTGGGCCCTGAGCTGGGTCAGGCTACGCTGCAAGATAACATCTGTCTCTTTGAATGCAATTTGCTTACATCTCCGTTTTTGGGAGGAGGTTACCAGGAGTACACGGAGGGAATGCACATCTAAGAAGCCTTCCCTTTTAAGTTCTGGCAGTTGAGTAAAGCCTTTAAAGTAGGCCAGGCTAGCAGGGCAGTGTTGCAGCATGTATGTTTTAGTGCTTCTGGGACCAGTCCAGCTGCGCTGGGGCAGGCAGGTAGGCTGAGATGTAAATTGAAGGGTAGGGAAACTGTGAAGTAGTAATTACCCTCAGGAAAACGGAATAAGCATTTCCCAATTGAAAACTGTTTTGCAAGTAGTTTCAATGTAAGAGTGGCAGCGTTGTCTTAATTATTTTCTTCCAGCTTATGAGTGTGCTGCTGTCTCTCACTGGTCCATACCAAGTGGCCTGTACTGTCTGCAGTGCAAGCAGAAAGCCAGTTGTTTTGAGAGACAGTTGTATGAGGTGTGTATTAAACTGCAGGTCTGTGTGCCAAGCTGCTTACATCAGCAGGTGTTTCTGTGCTCCAGTTTCAAGCACAGCTCCTGATTCCTGGTGATGAGTGAGTGATTTTTTTGAGAAGATTTAGTATGGAAAATAGGCCCAGTGGAGTGTGAAGAAAGTCAGGTCTGTAGGGAGATGTACACACTGCTGAGGAGCTGTTTCAGATTCCCTGTGTATAAACTTTAAACTAGGTTCGATCTTGTGTTCCTTGAGAACAGTTTGCAGAATGTAAAGAAATACTTAACATCATAATCTAGCTGCATCTCTGCCATGAGTGATGAGCCCATGCCTCGTGTTCCTTCGGGCGTTGGAGAGTAACTGCTGCTCCCAGCTGCGGCGGGTTTGTGGCGGTCACTTTGGTTCTCTGGCTGAAGGAGCCACAGCACAGCAGCATGCGCAGCTGCATATTGCATACAGCACGAGTAAATGGTAAACCTCAATACCTGATGACCAAACCAGCTTTAATAGTGTGACTTCGCTGCTTGAAAGCCGGTCAGAGATACGGTGACCTCATTTTTGAGGTGAATATTCCGCAAATGTCCCATGGTGTCTTTTGGTTCCTTGGAGAACATGCACAACTGCTTGGCTGCCCTGCAGTCTTGTGCTCTCTATTCAAGCTCAGTGCAGTTTTATTCACAGAAGTTGCCCTTCTGAGACTCCTTCGTAGCCTTTATGCTACAAATGTCAATACGAACAGTTGTGGCAGTGGAGCTGCAGTAGATGGACACAGATGAAAACGTGATGCAGTTTGGGTGGCAGATGCCACGATCTGGCCTGTTAATAGCAAGTTCACGTGTCAGTTATTGGGGAGCAGACTGTGCCTTCTGAACAACGTGATGTTAAATGCCGTAGCCAGCACCATCAGTGTTCTGCTGAATGGCATCTGGGGGCAAAGAGAGAAAGCGTTCGAGAGATGAAAGACATCAGAGGAGTGAATAAAACAGAGCCATTCAGTTTTCCAGAATATGTCTGGAAATGTGCAGTATGCTGTGCATCCTGATCCACGGCCGAGGATTGATTTGGAGTCAAATTCAGGATTTCTGCAAAGTGGGCGTCAATTCATTGGAGTTGGCAGAGTTAAATTAATTCCCACATAATTGTCTGTAATCCAGACAAGAAAATGACCATAGATATTTGATGGAATTTTAACATCAAGTCATAAATCTAGATTAGGAGTCCTGGGGTTATTTTACAGATTTGGCTCATGCCAATGATGAAGCACCTTTGCCAGTGCATTTGTAAGATGCTCGTTCAGGTCCAATCTAAGCTAGTTAAATTCCTTGAAGCTGGGTATGATGTCAAACCCAGCTCCATAGGCTGCAGCTGGCGTGCTGAGTGGAGGCAGTAAAGGCCAGATGAGTAAAAAATTCCAGTCCGTTGTGTCCTGTGCTGTGGCCATTCCTCCTGGGCTGAACGTTTGCACTGAGCACAGGGGATTTCTGATTGCAGCTGTGTGTCCTCCAGGTCCTGAAGTCCTGTGTGAAGTCAGTTTTTAATGGAGCTGTGTGGGGAAATACTCGGACTTGCGGCTTTTCTTTTTTCATCCAGTTGAAGATCTTTGGATTTAATAATTGAAGTTCAGGCTCTGTGTGGCTGCTCTGTAGCTATTTGGATACAGTAAGTGCAGGAAGGAACCCAAGTATGTGGAGCAGCTGTGAAATATTCTGTGTTATGACTCTCACTGTGATTCTTAGAAGGAACGAAGCGTGGCCCTGGGGAGGATGAAGGGGAAGTTCCTGTGTGCTACCTGAGAAATTGTTTTGACAGCCATTCCCACGGGAGTGCCGTAGAAAAGCTTCACACGTGCTTATGGGATCTGCATCGCTGCCACAAGGCTGTGTGAATGGCCAGAGCAAGCCCTGAGGTCTTTTTCAAGACAAATTTCTATGCTTATGAGTGGAAAGGCACCATAGATGCTGGTGGTACGCTGGGTGTTTCACCAGAGTTATGTAGTGGTTGTGCTTCTTATTAAGCTGCCCAATTAAATATAGATAGAAAAAGATTGGTATGCTTAATAATTGAGCAATAATTGAGCACACCATGCCAGGCAGTGTATGCCGTCTGTGCGCTGTTTTGCTTCAGCAGCCCTGGGTTCAGTTTCAAACAACAAGCCTGAAAGCAGTGCCAGAGTTACGGCACTTCTACCTGGTGGGAGCTGTGAGAGGGCTGTGCTGCCTGCAGTGCTCTGACGGAAGAAGTAGATGTATCCCATGGCTGTTCTCCTTACGTGTGTCGCTGTGTGGGGATGGATAGAGCCAGTGAGAGCACCAGTAGCTTGTGACAAGGTGAGAGGGGTGGTGTGGCTGGACGAGAGGAGCGCTCTCAGCTTTCTTAACCTCAGCAGCTGCTTCAAAAACAGCCTGAAACGTAAGCGGCCGTAGCCCTATTGCTGGCAAATATAAGATGGAAAGGAAATACCTGGTCCTTAAGTTTTTGGAAAGATTGCTGGTAACTGAACTACCGGTCTGGTAATAAAATATCTGGAAAGCGTATTCCTCTGGCAGCATTATCTCCAGCAGTGAAGTCAGTGTTGGAAGAACTGTAGTTCTTCCAAAGTTTGTTAGATGAAAGTTTTTCTTTAGTTTCAAACGGTGCTCCAGCAATTGAGGTTGTGATTTTTGTCTTTGTAGAACTGTAGAGTGGCTCTGGTTGGAAGGGACCTCAGGGATCAGGTGCCAGCCCTGTTCTGTGCTCCTGTTCCTTTACACTTGGGCTGCAGTAGATTTCTGGTATGTGAACAGCGCTTTAAATGCAACACATCCAAAAGTAATGAGGGCAAATATTGACAAAAATTACAAAGCTTTCTGGAGGCTCTCCCTCCTTGCCCCCAACATAGTCCATCTGTTGTGTTAATTGACTAGAGAAATGCTTGTTAAAACGTGATCATTAAGACTAAAATAAAGGGTAATGTGTGTCAAGAGTAATGGGAAAACTTTGGACTACTTGTTGAAGGACTACAATAGAAGATTTTTGAGTTATTTATTGTAAATTGACCGTGACTGTTAAAAGTGAAATAAAATAACATTTGGCTAATAGATTTAATATAAACTTTCTTAACGTTTTTTCCCTGAAGTTTGTGCAGCACTGTGGACATTTCTAAGGAAAGCCTTGGAATGATTCCTACCGTGAGTTAGCGCTGTGGCACTGATTTCTGACCTCCTTGCTGTGCCAGAAACCCCCTTGGACAAAACAAGTGACCAAGCACAGAAGTTGGTACCAGGGTAAAGTGCTGCCTGATCTCTGCCTAAGAGAAAAAATGGGAATTGTTTTATTTTAACAGCAGAGCAATTACTCTGGATAGTAGGGAGTCTCAGATGCATTCATTATATTCCAAATGCACATGGAAGTCATTTATCAAACACAATGAACAAAACAGGAGGAAATGTGTAAATGTCAAAAAGATGCAGTATGACTTCACTGTCCCTGAACAGCAGCTGAGTTTAATGACACACATGGAGACTTCTCGTACTTTCCAGGTGCTGCAGTTACCTGCTGGTTTCGCACGCACAGTCGCTGGGTGAACGCGGCACAGGAGGGCAGGCCGGGCAGCTGCTGGCAGGGCTGAGCAGAGCGGTGCTGCGGGGAGGAGCTGGGCGCTGCCTCGTCCACAGCTGCACGGCTGGCTGCTGCTCAGGCACCTGCCTGGCCCACCCTGCCAGCAGTCAGCGCTGCCCCAGCTCGCGCTCAGCTGTGTTGGAAGGAGCTGTGGTTGCATCAGTGTTCTGCCTGTCGTCTCTCTTGTGTGGCTTAAGGAAAGATGTCTTTTTGGTCATTTATATGGAAGAGCTCAAATGGAATGTCAAAAACGGAAGGATGTGCTGAGTAACAGCCTCGCTAGTATGCAAGAGTTCTACAGGAACGAAGGTTAATTCCTGAGCTCAGTCTCTGTTGCCTTAATGGAATAAAACATGTAAGGTAACTAGGAAATTAAGCTGGGTAATCGCAGCTGGCTACTCTTGTAGGCATAGAGCACAGTAGTGCTCTCTTTGGAAATATTGTGTTAGCTTTTTCTGCAGAAAAGATAGCTACCATCTAAACAAAGCAAGTCAGAAGTTGTGTTGAAAACACAGACTACTACCTGCTCTCTCAGATGATAGGATAAATTGCATACATACTTCAGGTAGAACTGAGGGACAAATCTAGCTAGTCATGTAAAAGGAAGCAAGTAATAACTGGAGAAAAAAAGTAAAACTGAAGAAAGTACTGAATTAACCAACAGTACGTTCTGCAGTATATTTGCTTATGCAGAGTTGCCCTAACATTGAGCTAGATTGATTTTTTTGTTACCTGGGTATTTAGACTTGTATGTGATGTGTAAAGGATGCCATGCATGCAGTGTTAAAGCAGATTTCCCAATTAATTTTCACCAGCTTTCCTCATTGAGGCTGGTATCTGAGAAGACAAATATGAATCCCAAAATGTAGTTCTGTTGCACGTGTGTCTGAATAAATGCAGGTGTTTGGCAGCAGGGCTATCGCAGACCCCGAAGGTACAGACACAACAAAACATCTTCTGTTGCCATCAGTGACATCGACTGCTTCCCTTTGCACCAGATGGAACAGCTGCAGCTCGTGCTGGAGTGTCATTGACCAGGGTGGTCTGCTGGAGAAAGGAAGCAAAGCTTTGCCCTTTTTCTGAGTGCTTCTAAACATGTAGCTGTCAGCGAGCAGCTGAATTCATAACACACTTTCTCAAATGTTGCTGTGCACGGAAAGTGAAAACAATGGTGGGTGTGAAATGCAACAGTTGCAGCAGTGTTTCACCCATGTAAAAGCGTTGGTTTTTGCAGATGCTTCAGCCCACTGCTCCCTTTATTTGCGAGGGTCTTGCCATCGAATCTCCGTGATTTTCATAGTTTTGAAGGTGATTGATACAAATGTAGCTTGGCTCCTTCCAGCACCGCTGATAGAGCTCCTTTTGAATCAGAAGAACAGAACAAGCTGTGACCAGAGCGCTGCAGGAATGGCTGTGGTTGCTCTCATGTCCTCATCCTCCCACTGCTCCAGTTCAGTTTTATCACTTCTTTGTAAAGGAACAGCTGTGTGAACACCGATATTCCACAGAATGAGGCCTGGAGGCACAACTGTGGGCAGTGCAATGGTGCAGCCTGGAAGAAAGGACTTCTGCAGATCCTCCTCCTCCGGGTGCCTGCTGTGCTCAGGTGTGGTGTACGTCTGGAGGAGGAAACGGCTCGGAGCTGTGCGGGGCTGAGTTCAGTGCAGAGCGGTGTTTCCTCACTGAACGGATCGCTGCCCATTCTCAGTTTGATCTGAAAAGTAGAGCCCTGTTGGGATTGTTAACTTCTAGTCGGTGACTTGGTGACTGTCTTTTTCCTCAGCATCAGTTTCTTCCATTTTCATTTTCTTTTATGGAAAGGTAGCTGCATTAACAAGATGAATAGGAACACCATCATGCTAGTTTAAATGAAGGTGCTGATGTTTAAGCTACTCTTATTTATATTCAGATTATATATATTCAGATAGTCACATTTATTCAGATTGCACATTTGAATGCTGTATTGCTAGCATTGTTTTTCAAAGAAGAAAGATTTTTATGGATTGGGGGGCATTCCCACAAAGAAGCCCGGGGCTCCACACGAACACACGAATTCTCATGTGCTTGCCACATTTCTGTGCACAAATCAAGTTAATGGAGTGCATGTTTTTGCTTGGGGCCTCGTGCTGCTGTCTGAAAGGAGAGCCGTGTGTTTGGAGCTGGGCAGTTCTGTGTCAGAGGGAGGCCTGTGCTCTGACTGCACTCTGAAGCCCAACCAGCTGCTGTTTTCTAGGCTGCTTCCTGTTTCTAAAAAGAACTAAATAAAATGAATGCAATAAAATCTGGTTCTTGGAATGTCAGGTCTTAATCATCATTGCTTGTGGTGGATGATAAGAAAACAGTGCCAGTGTGTGATGGAAACCAGAGGAATTTCTGTTGAGATGAGCTGTCTGCCTCCTTCCTGTGAGTGCCAGTTTGAAGTCAGCCTTCTGCCTGTTAGCACAGAGGCCCTGGAAACATGCAGGAACTTTCTGGTTGCTGACAATGACAGAAGAATCTTGGGAAGGTAACTTCAGTGCTGGAGAGGCCGGGCCGGTTTCCAGCAAGTGATTCTGAGCTAAATGGTGGGTCCAGGTGCTGCAAGGATTTGTGTCTCCTTTGAAAAAGCCCAACCTGCTGCTCTTCAGCGTCCGTTACTGTGCTGGGCACAAGGGTTTGGGCAGTGTTTGGTATCACAGTTTAAAGCTGAAATGATCAATGAAATGGAATTCCTTTTATGTCCATTCCGTGCTGAACTCAGAATCCTTTCGCTCTACCGACTTGGTGCTGCTGGCAGACTGCAGTACAGCCGGGTTGCCTCCGATCCCATGAAAATATGGCTGTAGTCTGTGGTCAAGAATAGGGCAAGAGGTCTGTGGGGAAAGAGCCATGGGGTGTGAAATGCCACTTGGAGAAGCTTTGTAAAAGGAATGGAGCCTTGCTGCATGTGTTTGAAAACGTGTCTTTGGAAATGATACTTTTAAATGCCTTCTGATCTTAAGACTACAAGTCCCTCAGTGAGTCTGCTAAAGCATCATTTGTTATCTTCCCCTACCAGATACAAATTGCTTGTGACCTTGTGAGGAAGAATCGGTGATTTATCACTGAGAAAGATCAGAAGTTGAGGTTTTGTTCTAGGTTGGACTTCTTTGCTTGTCACTGTGGGGTAGAAGCACAGGGTTTGATTTCTGTCGCTGGCATAAATGAATGTCCAAACTTCAAGGTAGTGTTCATCTCTTTACAGGACCTCTCTGGCTTACTAGAGAGACTGTTATCAGCACTTCCATGACCTCAGTCAGGCAGTGATGTTTCAAGAGCAGCCCCAGCCCTAACAGTACCTGCCCACAGATTGTCAATCCCACATTGAAACGGCTCTTAAGAGTCTGTCCCATTCTTTCCTGTAGCTCCACTTTAGTACTGACAGGCTGCTCTCAGGTCTCCTGGAGCCTTCTCCTCTCCAGCCTGCACAGCCCCAGCTCTCAGCCTCTCCTGACAGGAGAGGTGTTCCATCCCTCATTTCTGTGGCTCTCCTCTGGATGTGCTCCAGCAGCTCTGCCTCACTTCTGCACTGAGGACTGAGGACTCCACATCTGGGCACATCCCTGCAGACAGCCAAGGTCAGGCTGCTCAAGGCTGGGCAAGCTGTGGCAGTCACTGTTCACTGTGCGAGAGTTGGACTGATGGCCTTTAAGGTTCCCTTCCAGCTCGAACCTTTCTGTGATTCCAAGTGCCTGTGCAGGATGCCAGGTCTCCAGTGAAGCTCAGCTCCTGAGCAGTGTAGGCATCTGTGAGGTAATCCTCCTGGAGCTCAGGGCTGGGTAGGAGGAAGCATAAACACGTCGTCAGGCATTGCTTGCTTAGGCTGGCTGTAAAGGCAGGGTCTCCTGTTGTCCTTTCTGTGCTCCACATGACAACATGGTGCTGGTTTTCCTATTTTTTTGCACCCACAAGGGAAGCAGAGAAATATAAAGGAAAAAGACTGCGTACAAATGCAGTATGAAGGAAACATGAAAATGAAACAAATGGCTTTTCCAGAGTCATTTTGCAGAAAATACAGGAATTTTTTCTCAGTGGATTAGTGTTTGATGCAGTTCTTTTTTTCTGTATATATTTTTTTGTTGTTAGACCCTCTGAATGATAAAAGAAGGTGATGTTTTAGTGAGGGTGAGCAGAGTAGTCCTCAATTTAACTAATGTAACCGTGCATTTGTTCCGGATCTTTGTCAACATACATTAAAAATACTTCATCAGTTCAACCCATTTAATTTTCTGAGGGAGTCCCTCAGAGAGCTCCTTGCTGTTACATGAATTAGGAGACACAAGCAGTCTGGAAGAGGAGCCTTTGAATGTTTCATTTCTGCATTGCATAATGCACTGACACGTCTTGTCTCTGAAGGTGTCTCACAGAGCAGTCCTGGGTGACGGCTGAAATGGAGTTTTGTATGCTGTGTCATTTTCTTTGTGGGGCGCAGGTTGGGACCGAATCCTACAAAGGCTGCGGGCTGTAGAGCACAGTGCAGGAAGTGTGCACAGCATCTGCGTGCTTTGTGCTTCTCCTCTCCTCTCCTCTCCTCTCCTCTCC